>NW_024962356.1:1013-1802 GCF_019238085.1 Lagopus leucura | reverse complement strand
ATCGCCCCTCGGGGGGGCCGGAGGGGCGGGGGGGGACGTTGGGGGTCTTTGGGGTTAGGGGGGTATTGGGGTCAGTGGGGACATTGGGGGCCTCAGGGACCCCTGCCTCCCCATGGATCTTAAAGGGGTCTCAATGGGGTCTCATTGGGTCTCAGTGGGGCTCAATGGGGTCTCGTTGGTCTCAATGGGGTCTCAATGGGGTTTCAGTATTTCTCAGTGGGGCTCATTGGGGTCTCAATGGGGCTCAGTGGGGTCTCAGTATTTCTCAATGGGACTCAATGGGGACTGAATGGGGATTCAGTGGGGTCTCAATGGGGTCTCAGTGGGTCTCAATGGGGTCTCAGTGGGGTCTCAGTATTTCTCAGTGGGGCTCATTGGGGTCTCATTGGGTCTCAATGGGGCTCAATGGGGTCTCAGTGTTTCTCAATGGGACTCAATGGGGACTGAATGGAGATTCAATGGGGTTTCAGTGGGGTCTCATTGGGTCTCAATGGGGCTCAATGAGGTCTCAGTATTTCTCAGTGGGACTCAATGGGGACTGAATGGGGTTTCAGTGGGGTCTCAATGGGGTCTCAATATTTCTCAGTGGGGCTTATTGAGGACTGAATGGAGATTCAATGGGGTCTCAGTGGGGTCTCATTGGGTCTCAGTGGGGTCTCAGTGGGGTCTCAGTGTTTCTCAATGGGACTCAATGGGGACTGAATGGGGTTTCAGTGGGGTCTCAGTAGGGTCTCATTGGGTCTCAATGGGGTTCAATGGGGTCTCAGTGTTTCTCAATGGGACTCAATG
>NW_024962356.1:0-913 GCF_019238085.1 Lagopus leucura | reverse complement strand
CTGAATGGAGATTCAATGGGGTCTCAGTGGGGTCTCATTGGGTCTCAATGGGGCTCAATGGGGTCTCAGTATTTCTCAATGGGACTCAATGGGGACTGAATGGAGATTCAGTGGGGTTTCAGTGGGGTCTCATTGGGTCTCAATGGGGCTCAATGGGGTCTCAGTATTTCTCAGTGGGACTCAATGGGGACTGAATGGGGTTTCAGTGGGGTCTCAATGGGGTCTCAGTATTTCTCAATGGGACTCAATGAGGACTGAATGGAGATTCAATGGGGTCTCAGTGGGGTCTCAATGGGGTCTCAGTGGGGCTCAATGGGGTCTCAGTATTTCTCAGTGGGGCTCATTGGGGTCTCATTGGGTCTCAATGGGGCTCAGTGGGATCTCAGTATTTCTCAATGGGGTCTCAGTATTTCTCAATGGGACTCAATGGGGACTGAATGGGGATTCAGTGGGGTCTCAATGGGGTCTCAGTGGGGTCTCAGTGTTTCTCAATGGGACTCAATGAGGACTGAATGGAGATTCAATGGGGTTTCAGTGGGGTCTCATTGGGACTCAATGGGGTCTCAGCGGGGTCTCAGTATTTCTCAATGGGACCCACTGGGGACTGAATGGAGATTCAGTGGGGTCTCAGTGGGGTCTCAGTGGGTCTCAATGGGGTCTCAGTGGGTCTCAATGGGGTCTCAGTATTTCTCAATGGGACCCAATGGGGACTGAATGGAGATTCAGTGGGGTCTCAATGGGCACTGAGTGGGGCCGCTTCCCCCCCCCAAATCCCACCCTCACTGACCCCCAATCTCTCCCCCTCCCCCCTTTAGGGATCTCCTTCGTCCCCCAGGAGGTGGGGGAGCACCTGGTTCACATCTCCCGGGGGGGGCAGCCGCTGCCCCGCAGCCCCATAGTGGTGAACATCAGC
>NW_024962355.1:686-1362 GCF_019238085.1 Lagopus leucura | reverse complement strand
TCTGGGGATGTGGGGCTGGGGGCCCCTATTGGGGCTGGGGGATGTGGAGGTCCCATGGCCCCATGCTGGGAGATGTGGGGCTGGGGTGAGGGGTGGGGGTCCCCGTGGCCCCAATTCTGGGGGATGTGGGGCTGGAGATCCCTATTGGGGCTGGGGGATTTGGGACTGGGGGTCCCTTGGGCCCAGGTATGGGGGATGTGGGGCTGGAGGATGTGGGGCTGGGTTTCCCCATTGGGACTGGGGGATGTAGGGCTGGGGGTCCCCACGGCCCCAATCCTGGGGGTCCCTTTTGAGTCTGTGGGATGTGGGGCCAGGGAACCCATTGCCCCATTCTGGGGGCTGTGGGACTGGGGGTTGTGGGGCTGGGGGTCCGCTTTGGGTCTGGGCATTGTGGGGCTGGGGGTCTCCATTGGGACCGGGGGATGTGGGGTGGGGGGTCCGCACTGCCCCATCGTAAGGGATGTGGGTCTGGGGGTCCCATGGGGGTCCCCGTCACCCCCCGACCCCCCTCCCCAGCAGCACCAGCTGGGGGCGCTGTAGTGCAGAGCGGGGCAGAGCACAGAGTTGCAGATGCGGGGCCGTGGGTCCCCGCCACCCCATTCTGGGGGTCCCCGTGGCCCCATAGGATGCGATGTGGGTCTGGGGGCTCCCTGACCACCCCCTCCCGTCCCCCCCC
>NW_024962355.1:0-676 GCF_019238085.1 Lagopus leucura | reverse complement strand
TCTGGGGATGTGGGGCTGGGGGCCCCTATTGGGGCTGGGGGATGTGGAGGTCCCATGGCCCCATGCTGGGAGATGTGGGGCTGGGGTGAGGGGTGGGGGTCCCCGTGGCCCCAATTCTGGGGGATGTGGGGCTGGAGATCCCTATTGGGGCTGGGGGATTTGGGACTGGGGGTCCCTTGGGCCCAGGTATGGGGGATGTGGGGCTGGAGGATGTGGGGCTGGGTTTCCCCATTGGGACTGGGGGATGTAGGGCTGGGGGTCCCCACGGCCCCAATCCTGGGGGTCCCTTTTGAGTCTGTGGGATGTGGGGCCAGGGAACCCATTGCCCCATTCTGGGGGCTGTGGGACTGGGGGTTGTGGGGCTGGGGGTCCGCTTTGGGTCTGGGCATTGTGGGGCTGGGGGTCTCCATTGGGACCGGGGGATGTGGGGTGGGGGGTCCGCACTGCCCCATCGTAAGGGATGTGGGTCTGGGGGTCCCATGGGGGTCCCCGTCACCCCCCGACCCCCCTCCCCAGCAGCACCAGCTGGGGGCGCTGTAGTGCAGAGCGGGGCAGAGCACAGAGTTGCAGATGCGGGGCCGTGGGTCCCCGCCACCCCATTCTGGGGGTCCCCGTGGCCCCATAGGATGCGATGTGGGTCTGGGGGCTCCCTGACCACCCCCTCCCGTCCCCCCCC
>NW_024962354.1:0-2787 GCF_019238085.1 Lagopus leucura | reverse complement strand
CTCCCGCCGGCACCTGAGCCGCGCTGGGGCCGGACCCGGTCGCTCCGGCCCGATCCCGCCTCCCGCGCTTCGTGTCGGGGATGCCGCGGCGGGTGGTGAGAGTAGGCACGGAACTGGTGAGCGATGTCATGTGCGGTGGGACACCGATCAGCTCTGTGGTTCTGCCCTTTCGAGCTTCGTGGTGATTGAGCGCACCTTAAAGCTAACCCCACGAACCGCGCTGCACTGATCCGGAGGTTTATGTCTGGTACAGGGGGAGACAGATACACTGGAGCAGGGATGCTGGCTTCCTTCGGGCCCCCGAGGCAGCCGCGCTGGGGTGGGGCTGAGCTGGGAGATACTTTGGGACAGGGCAGAGCGGGCACTGCCGTACTATGGGGGCTGATATAAAGCCAAAAGTCCGACCCAAACCGTCGGAAAATCCCACTTTCCCCGACCTGCCGCGCTGTTCCTCTTCCCCTGTGAGGCGCTTCAGCGACCTGCCGCGCTGCCCTCCCCGGGAGGAGAGGAGCGGAAGCAGAGGGCCGAGAGCGGAGCAAGCGAGATCCCTACGGCCCCGCGAGGGACATCAGAGGCCGGAGCTGTCCTCCGACAGTACGCGGTTCTGCGGTACCCGCAGCCCTCCCACAGCCCCAGCTAAGGCAAATAATCGGAGCGGGCCTGAGGGCTGCTGTCGGTGCCCGCGGGCATCCCTGGCGCTGAGGGGGCTCCACGTCTACAGGGAGACACGGGGTTCATTTGCGGGTGCTGGCGATCAGCTAAAGAGGATGCATTCAGCCCTGTTTCCTAATCACCATGTTTATTTAACACAGTGTATTGATAATCGCTGCCAGGAGATGCTCAAACATACCAACAGCGTTAGAGTGATTTGGTTCTAGACCAAATGAAGTGATTTTCCTCCACAAAGTCGTGAATAGGGTGAAGGGAAAAGTGAATTTGGGGATAGTGGTGGATGGCAACTGGACATGAGCCAGCAGTGTGTCCTCACAGCTGGGAAAGCCAACTGTATCCTGGTCTGCATCCAAAGCAGCACAGTCAGCACGGCAAGGGAAGTGATCCTGCCCCTCTGCCCTGCACTGGTGAGACCTCACCTGATGTACTGTGCCCACATGTGGAGTCCTCAGTACAGGAGAGACATGGGCCTGTTGGAGGGTGTCCAGAGGAGGGCCACATAATTGATCCAAGGGATGGAATATTTCCCCTATGAGGACAGGCTGAGAGAGCTGGGGCTGTTCAGCCTGGAGAAGAGGTTTCAGGGAGAGCTGATAGTGGCCCTTCAGTATCTAAAGGGGTGCTATAAGAAAGAAGGAGACAAACTCTTTAGCAGGGTCTGTGGTGATAGGACAAAGGGAAATGCTTTCAAACAGAAAGAGGGGAGATTTAGACTGGATATAAGAAGGTGTTTTATGATAAAGGTGGTGAAGCACTGGCACAGGTTGCCCAGAGAAATGGTGGATGCTCCATTTTTGGAGACAATCAAGGTCAAGCTGGACAGGACTTTGAGCAACTTGATGTAGCTGCAGATGTCCCTGTTTGCTGTAGGGGAGTTAAACTAGATGACCTTTAAGGGTCCTTTCCAACTCAAACTATTCTACGATTTTTGTGAATTTAATCAAACCCCGTAGGTTAAAACTGTGAGGAAAGTAACACTCAGCCACTGCTCAAGCACTGTTTATATCCCGGGCACCATCTGGACGCTGCTCTGTGTGCAGAGTAAGCACGGACCAGCAGAGAGGGCCGCCCACGTTCGTGTGCTGAGCGCCGCTTCCGCCATGAACCTGTGGGAGCCTTGAGGGAGCACCTGGTGGGGCTGCCAGGAGCGCAGCGCTGGGACAGTGCTCTGCAGCCGGAACGGGTGGGTAGAGGAGGGGAGATCCTCTAGCAGGTGTTGCACACTGCCAGCGGGGCTACGCTTCGGGAGGCTCAGCGATGGCGGGCAGCTTGCACCTGGCAGTGCCTATTTGCCAGTGGCAAAGATAGTCAAGATTATTCTGTTACGGGAATTACTTTAAGGAAATTAAAAGTGAGGGTTCGTGAGCGCTCCTCCTATTGTGCTGCAGTAGAGGAGAACCTCCCTGCCATCGTGGGTTTTAATGCGGTCAGATCGGTCGCAGCCGTCTCAGAAACCCACCAAATAAATGGTCAGAACATCAGAAACAGGGGAGGAGACAAAGTCTAAACATGGAACACTACGTGTACACCTGGAGCAGTGGGACGGCAGGGACGACCAGCAGCCTGTACCAGAGGCGAATCCTCACTGCAGGGGCACCCACAGGAGCAGCGCAAGAGCAGCGGTGGCAGTCTGCAGAGCGCGATCGCACCTCTGCGAGGAGATAACGAGGGGAGGTTTTATTATTGTCACTTTATTTGGAAAAGTGCAAAAATACTCTGTACACGACCAATATATAAAAACCCGAACTCTGTACAACGTTACAAAACCATCCCGATCTCCGCCAGGATCTTGGCCGTGAATGACATCCCCGCTGTGTGCCACGTCGGGGTTCCACGGTACGAACACTGCACCCCGCGGTGAGACAGAGACGGCGATCCTGGCATCGTTCGGAGCGCGGTGCGACCGCGGCACCCTCTGAATTCCGAGCGAGCCCCGGTCCCGGCAGTCCTCAGCATCCGAATAAATTACATAAATAGGAGCGAGGAGTTTCGGCGCCGCCGCAGCCCTCAGCCGTCGGCGTAGCCGCAGTAATAGACGGCGCTGCTGGCGTCCGACACCACGGCGGAGAGCGGCCCCGCGGCCTCGGGCGACGCCAGCCCGGCCACGTCGTGGCC
>NW_024962353.1:1047-31481 GCF_019238085.1 Lagopus leucura | reverse complement strand
AAAGAAAAGAAAAGAAAAGAAAAGAAAAGAAAAGAAAAGAAAAGAAAAGAAAAGAAAAGAAAAGAAAAGAAAAGAAAAGAAAAGAAAAGAAAAGAAAAGAAAAGAAAAGAAAAGAAAAGAAAAGAAAAGAAAAGAAAAGAAAAGAAAAGAAAAGAAAAGAAAAGAAAAGAAAAGAAAAGAAAAGAAAAGAAAAGAAAAGAAAAGAAAAGAAAAGAAAAGAAAAGAAAAGAAAAAGCATGTTCTCGTTCCAGCAGGAGTGAGGAAACGCTGAGGACGCCCCACTGGGAGATGCTGGCGAAGCCGCCCAGACCCCATGCTGGCAGCAGAGTGGCAGCGGCTGCGCGGCGCTGCTGGGTTTGATGTACGGCGGCGCTGGTAAAGAAGCGAGCAGGGGAGCGGCGCTGCTGCTGATAAGGCACGGGCTGCACTTATGCCGCCGTTCTACCGCAATTACAGTGGAATTATGCTTTTTGATAACTAAATTATCACTAATGCACATAATCGTTGGGTTATGTGGATACACAAATTACAGGACTGCCTCAGCCCCGGATTAATACGCGTGCATTTCGGCTCCTTGTACACTCGTTTATACTGCAATTACGCCATCATATCATTAACCATCTGGTTATAGCAGTGTGCATCAGCCACAGGTATCTCCAACCAGGAGGGCTGCAGTGATACCATCACTCCCAACACCACTCCTTACTGGTGTGTCATGGAGGCTCTGAATAGTGCCCAGTCCCCCTGGCTCCGTCCACCCCACACCCAGACCCACAGAGGGCTGCTGAGCTGGCAGAGCATCGTTGGGCCGTGCAATGCTATGCTGCCTCTCCACATCACCCAGCACTCATCAGCCCTTCCCCTGCCACAGGACATGGGCACCTCAGCAGAACCTGCCAGCCCAATGCAAGCCATTTTGGGTGGCAAACCACACTTAATGTCATGCAATATACCCCTCATCCTCAGAATAGTAGCTTTTGCTTTATTCCCATCATCCCTAGGCAGATGGGGCTGCAGTTAGCACTTACAAGCCCCAGCAGAGCCACCAGCTAAGCTGTTAACAGAGCCACAGACACAGCCCTTGTCTCACTGCTGAGCATCATCCCCCTCCATCACAAGCATCATTCTCCCACATCCCCCAGCTCTGCAGCCCCTGGGTACCCCTTCCCCTCCCCCCACCCCTGCACCTCTTGCAGCATCACGAGCATCATTCTCCCTGTTCCCCACTTCTGCAGCCCCTGGGTACCACGCATGCCCAACCTTCACACCCCCAGCCCCATGCAGCCCCTGCAGCAGCCTGCACTCACGCTTGGTTTCTGCACACACAGCACACTGAGCACCCCAGCACCACTCCACCACATCCCCACTACAGGCTGTGCGCAGCCACACACACAGCCTCAGGTCACCGCATCCACCAGCTCTGAAACACCCTCACACACTCCTCCTGCAGGACCAGAGAACCATGGAAATATTCTGCTTTTCAAGTCGAAATCCTGAAGAGCAGTTTCCAGGTTGAATCCCCAGATGGGCTTCTCTGCATATTAAAAGCACAGCCGGTTCCCAGCGCCACGGCGCGCGCGAGAGACAGAATTAACGCTGTTCCTATTTATAGGGCTTTGATTAGGAGCTCGTCACCTAGAAGTTTTTATTCCCTTTATCCATTTATAAGGCCATAACACAGTTTGACTAGCTCCAGATAGGCTGGTGTCCCACCGATTTTGCCAGAACTTAATGTGCCATTCAAACACAGTTAAGCCAGTAATAGGCAGCAGCCTGCTCTCTGCAGGGCTTTAACTGCCTCAGAAAACACTCCTCAGCTCCCAGCTCACCCTGTGCGTGCAGTGCTGCAGAGGTGAAGTGACTGGGGGTGAGGATTGGCCCCAGTGCTCCCTGCGTGGTTTCTCAGGATGGCTCAAGGAGGCGCACGGAACCATTCCCCACGCTGATGCTCACTGTGATAATACAGCAGCAATGCCTGGGGGTCCCTGCCCCTCTCAGCCAGTCCCCAGCGGGTGCTCAGCATCCATTCGATACCCACGAGCTTTTCCAGCACTCCCGAGGCTGTTAATCCCTCCTAAGCACCCCGGTGCTCCCGTCAGCAAAACGCTTTCTGGCTCCTGACAAATCCTTGCAAAGAGTTTTGCTGAGCGCAGACTTTCCGCCTGTCCAAAGCCTATAGACAAGTTAAAGCACCTGCCCTCAAGGATAATTCCACTAAAATTGGGTGAAGTGTGCGCCAGTGCCAACTTTATTTTCTGTTAAAACCTGAGACTATTTGTAAAAGTCTTTTCTTCTGGAAGCCGCCCAGCTCTGTGCAGAGGGAGGGGGTTGGATCGGTTTGCACTTACTTGGCAGCGATCGACCCAGCAGATTTGAGGTCTCCTCATGTGCAGGGAATGGGATTTCAGGATGCTTTCTGAAAGGAGCTGGCAGCAGCCACCCTGCCCTGCAGACAGACGGCTGCTCCCATCCGTACCGCCGGCACTGGGGAGCTGTCAGCACATCGCCCTGGGACGCACAGCCAGGACACGGCCGGCTGAAGACATTGCCCCCATGATGTCCTTACAGCTCAGCAACCATAGCAGCCCCAAAGCCCCCAGCTCATCCCCTGAACTGACATCCATCTCTGCTCATGCACCGCAACCACACTTCGGGTCAGGCTGCCCAGCCAGACACATCCCTCCCTCTCCCAAACAAGCTGCAAATTCCCCAATTGCTTTTTCTGTTCCAAGTCCCCATCCCAGGAGAAAGCTGCTCACCATCCTCCCTGGATTTCTGGATGAAGGCTTCCACACCGCTTTCCCCATAGCTGCCCTCGGAGGCCAGGGTGGAGACGTAGTTCCACTTGAGGGCTTTGACAATGTCCACCATGGCTTGCGCCTGGTAGGTGTCGGATGGGACGACGCGGGAGAAGAAGTCGTAGCGGCTGTTGTCGCTCAGGTCTGGCGCAGTGGAGGCGTAGCTGATCTGGGGGATCTGGGATGGAGTTGGGAAAGAAAAAAGCATCAGGAGAAAGAGGCAAAATTCAGGCCCTCGCCTTATCCACGTTCCCAAAGCTGTAGAGGACGGGGGGTGGACATCAAGGTCAGGTGGGACTCCAGATGGACAGAGAGTGCTCCACGACACCCAGAACCAGCAACTCACAGAGGGGAAACCGCAGGGTGGGGGGTGACCAATTCCACTAGGTATTGGTGGTAAGCCAAAAGCTTTGGTGCCACACCAAGACCCATCCACAGTTGGGTGCAGGCGTTGTGAGATAGACCCCACGGACATTGGGATGTGCACCTTCTCTGCACCCCAACAGCCAGCACAGGGGCATCCACAGGAATGGGACCAGCACCACAACAAGGGCCAAATCCCAGCTGTGCCACCTGGAGAAGGCTGAGGAGGCTGAGGGATCACACAAAGAGATGCCCAACAGCGATTTCAGAAGGCATTGCCACGCTTCATTTGGGCCCACATGGAAGAGACAAAGAGGAAGCCTTGCTCCTGCCCTGGACACCACACTATGAACTCCCTCTGGCTTCCTGCCCCATGAGGAACCAACGTGAGCACACCCTGACAACCCCTGTCCAACCAACCCGTAAACAAGACTTCTAAATTAATCAGAGCTCCTGCACCTCACACAGCACATTAGAGTGATTTAGCACTGGAGGATCATGCGATACTTAGCACTTATGCAGCACTTTACATCTCCAAAACACACCACAGATGTTAATTTATCTTAGAGATGGAAAAGGCTTATTAAATTATCAAGCCCAGGTCCTTCCCACCAGCCTCAGTTCCCTACAGAAAACATAGCAGAACCAGCTCCAGCCCCATCCATTGGCCCCACATCCCATAACCTTGTAGGTAGCACACTCCCCTCCAGAGGCAGATCAGCATCTCTCAGCAAGCCAAGCCCTGCTGAAAAGCAGGACGTGGTTTGGAATTCCGCAGCAATACAACGGCAGGGGCTGGAGCTCAGCCAGCTGCAGCCTGACCGTGTCACAGCACTGCAGGGGCGGTGACAGCCCTGCCTGGGGCCACCACTGCCCTCCTGCATGCCCACGGACTGTGCTTTGCAAGTGGAAGAACCCCGAGCATCGCTGATCCCAAACTGTTCCCACGATGCAGGGGCAAGCGGATGCAGAGCAGCCATCTGCAGCTTCTGAAGAACTTTTCCCCTCCACCCTTCATCTCAATTTAGGAACAATTCAGCAATTGCAGCTTGCAGGAAAACAAACACTGTCAGAGCCGTGGAGAGCTGCAGGGAACTCCATGGACCCCTCAGGCTCAGCAGGCACCTGGATGCTGCTGGATGCTTCCAGGCTGCATTTGCTCACCAACCACCACTCCTTCATAAAGCAATGAGCCAGTCTGCAGCAGCAGAGGAGAGCTCAGAGTGGACGGGATGGGGAGAGGTTTAGGGCATGCAGGCACCCTCCTGCATGTTATAAGACCAAGCCACCTTGCTGGGAGCATGATCTTGGTACCTGACTTCTAACGATGATGCTCCATAACTCCATGGCTAGGTACCAGCATAACCCTGCCCCAACAGGTGGAGCAGGACCCACCCTGGCTCACCCCAAAGCCACAGAGCTGCCCAGCTCCCCTCATCTTTCCTCCACTTGTGCCCCTGGCCTGCACCACACTTTTCTCTTTGCTTCTTTATTATTTTCTCCTCTGCTACTCCAGGCTCTCACTCTCTATTAAATGCGATCCTGATGTTATAAATCCACGACTCCACCTGAATGCTAAACGGTCCCTGGAAAGAAGCAGCACCCCTCTACCTACCTGCAGTGCTGGAGACGAAAAAAGGGAGAGAAGGAGAACGAGCAGGAGAAGGAGAGGAAGGAACCTTTATCAGGACACAAATGGGATTATTCTCAGTGACAATCTGCTTTGTGCTCCTTTCTGAGGGGCTGCGATCTGCTTGGTGGGGAGCTGTGACCAAGTGCCGGTGCACGAGGTGTGATTAACATTCTGCTCAGCTGGCGAGGTGTGCGCCCAGCAATCACTTGTCTGGGAAGGGAGCTGGGCTGCACGGCTGCGTCCCTCCATGCCTTCTCCCTGTGTGGGTTTGCAGGGGGAGATTTTCTCTATAAAATGGTTTAAATAAAACCACAGGTCCTCAGCAGGGGATGGGGATAGGGTTGGAGATGGGGAAGGGGATGGGGTTGAAGTCGGGTGGGGGATGAGGATGAGGATGGGATGGGGTTGAAGTTGGATGGGGATGAGGATGGGGATGGGATGGGGATGAGATGGGGATGGAGTGGGATGAAGATGGGGTGGGGGATGGAGTTGGAGATGGCGTTGAAAATGGGATGGGGATGAGGATGGGGATGGGGATGCAGTGGGGTTGGGGATGGGAATGGGATGAAGATGGAGTGGAATGAAGATGGGGTAGGGTTGAGTTTGGAAATGGGGATGGAATGATATGGAGATGGGAATGGGGACAGAGATAGGGATCTCCCAGCTGTGCCCCCAGCAAGCTCCATCCCATGCAAACCACCAAGGGCTGTGGAAGAGATGCTGGGCTCTGCATGGAGAACATGTGTGGGATTAATCCCTGGTCCAACCCCTGCTCAGAAACATACCTAGAACACACCCACTGATGCACAGACTGTAGCAAGATGCTGGATTCTAATAAACAAATTGAAAGAGCTTTTCTCTCTTACTATACCACCCTGGATGGAAGTGAAAATAAAAGACCAGTTCCCAAATGACCATTTGATAGATTTCCTCTGCCTTTTTCCCCCTCTGCCTTTTTGATCTCCTGGTTTACAATAGCCCAACTCCTGGCATCAGCTATTTTCTTAGATAAAAGACAAAAGTTCTTTCAGGTCCATGAAAGCAAAACGCAGGCAGGGAATTTGAGGTTCTTAGAAAGAAGGCGGCTGCAGGTGGGGGGGAGCTGGAGATGCATCTTGGCTGCAGGTTCGGGCACAGCACAATGAACGAAGTCACAGAGGCACTGTGTGGGTCCCAGCTCCTCACCTGGGTCGTGCCCAACCCAGGCTGAACTCCGCAGTGTGGTGGGGAAATGAGTGGGATCAGATCTCCTGCATCCCAGGACTCCTTTATCCCATGCAGAGCAAGCAGTTACCCTGGGACAGGAGGAACAAAACTCCTTCCCCCTTTACTTTGGACAAAAATACACAATAAACATTGTTTAGAAATGCCCTCAGCCTCCAGAAGCATCCCCAGGGCACGAAAGCATGGCAGGGAAGCAGGCAGCAGCTGGGCTGAGGAGTGCAGATGGCAGTGGGCCATTGTGGTCAACCTCAAACGCTCTCCTGATGCCTCTACCACAAAAGCACTGAATTTTCACACCCTTCCCATTACCACCAGCTCACAAGCTTACACAGCATCTTGTCGAAGGGTGGAGGAACAAAATTTGTTCCAGATTGGAAAGAATTCAACAAAGGTGACAACTTCAGCATGGCCCCAGAGGAGACGCACAGGGCACACAGCCACACTCAGCACAGCAGCTTCCCCCGCCCCCCCGGCGCCCTAGAGCCAGAGAGGGGGTCACGAGCAGCTAATTCCCTAACCATAATTATTAATTTCATGCATATCTTATGCAAACCTCTGGTTCACCGACAAGATGGAATTGATTTAATTAGAATTTCCATCATTGAGCCATTTGGACGGCAGCTTTTAATTAGAGAGAGCGTAAAGCACCACAGGGGCTGGGGGGGCTGCAGGGCCTGCTCAGACCTCAACACTATTGCTTCCCCAGCTGCAAACAGGGGGCAGGTATCCAAAAACCACCCCACCATGGAGCTGATCATCAACTCCTCTGCTTCCCAGACCAACGCCACCGGCTGCTCTGGGATGACACGGCTGCACTTGAGGGGATGCAGCTCAGGGAAGGGAGAGACGAGCTCCCATCCTGCACACTCCTTTCCCACAGCCCAGCAAACTGAGCACATAAACCAGATTGCTCTTTTTTCCCCCAAAAAAAGCAGCTCCTGGCACAGTGGAGATCAAAGCAGGGAGTGGCTGCCGTCCCTCATTGAACTCCACACCGGCCCTTCACTCTCCTCCTCCTCCTCATCCAGGGTTGGGGCAGCCCCAGGGGCTGCAATTTGCCATAACAAACCAGGCAAAATGAAGCAGCAGGAGCAGAGCGATGATTAATCAGAGCATCCCCCGGCCCGTTTCCACCTTCCAGTCTTCATGAAGGTTATTTACCCGCTAAATATCAGTGCATGGTGCAGAATGCAATGCTCCTCCAACCCCCACATCCCAGCGCTCACCCCACAAGGTGTGCACCTGCCCTACATTCCCAGGCAGCGAAGTCAGTGTGCACACACACACACACACACACACACACACACACACACACACACACGAGCACATGCAGCTCCTGCAAAACGGGCCGCCATCCTCCCTTGGGTGAATTATTCATGCTGTGCAACACCCCTGTGCTAAAAAGAGCTCCACGACTCACTGCAACACAGGAAAGGAGTGCCTCAAAGCACTCGGTGCTCTCACTCGCCAGGGAAGATCCTTGCCCTGAGTGAGTGCTTGCCGCAGACCAGCTGGGTCAGCACTGGGTTGCAAGGCACAGCCCAGCTCCTGCCACAGCCTTTGGGAGTCCCATTTGCAGGGGATGGATTTGGTTTCTTTTCACATTGCTGTGGTTCTTCGGGAGAAAATGGGTAGAGCTGAGGCTGGAGAGGCAGCAGACAGGGGTGGGAAGGAGCTGGAGCGTGCCAGAAAGCTCTGGTGGTGACGACAGAGAGATGCTATCGCAAGGAGGCGAGAGCAGGGATTTGGGGGGAGGATTTTCTGTATGCAGAGCCACGAGGAGTGATGAAACCAGCTTGGACAGAGGATGCCGCATCTGCAAGTTGTTCCACTGATGTACAGCTTTAATTAGGCAGTGGCATCTAACGAAGGACATGTTATTTATTTATGTAGCATGGAAGCGGCAAAATCCCTGCCAGGGTTGCGCCAGCCCTCACTGCCAACAAGTTTAGGCTGGCAGGGAAGGGACAGGGATGGAGCAGACCCAGGTGCAGGGGATGGGGTTAGGGTGGCATGGAGGGACCACAGCCACAACGCACCCAGCCTCACCCTGCCCCCAGGGGCTCATCACCATGCCTCTATCTTGGCTCCATTCGGCACAAGCGGTGTCCTGGCACTTTGCACCAAGGGCTTCTGCTCCAGCAATGGTTGGGTGAACAGTCCCAGGGCCAAACCTATGGCTTCAACCCAGCAGCAGAGCATCACCTCTCAAGGGAACAGCAAAAGGCAACGTGAGCACAGCAGTGCCCGGGGAGGCAAATGCTTTGCTGAACCTCAGAACGGAGCTGCCTGTGCTTAAAGGTCAGCAGCAGCACGAAATGGAAGTTGCCTTATTTTCATTTTAAGCATGTCTGTGCCATAAACCCACTATTTGAATAACAAAGAGCGACGGTGAGCAGGCAGCACAGGGCACGGATGGACCCAGAGCCCTGTGGGAGCAATGTCCCCATCCCCAGTGCCTGGCGGGCAGATGGGGGCTGCAATGGGGACACTGGGGTTGGTGACACGTCCCTGCTGGGTCACCAGCACCATTGCCGTGTGGGTGCAGCGGGGCTGAGCTGCATCCCCAATGTGTGGTCACAGCTGCTTCACCCAAGCAACCAAACTGGGGGAGAAAGGGGAAAAATAACCCAAACCCAATGCAGCTCCCTTCACTACTCCGCCTGTCACTCCGCTGCATCCTTCCTCCCTGCCTCCCTCTCTGAAGCAAGAGCTCAATCTTTTCTGTCTCAGCAAATAGCTTTTAAGTTCCTCCCGCTCCCTCTAATTTATATTATTTTAATTATTGAATAGCCCTCTCGCTCGTCGCCTGGAACATTAACACGTTTTTAAAAGGGACCCAGAAAAATCAAACTCCATCAGCGATCTGTTTTTCAGGCTCTGCTAACAGCCTCCAGCCCTCCCAGGAGGGCTCAGCACTCTACAGCGTGAGGACGAGGAGGGGGAGGCAGAGGACGAGGAGGGGGAGGCAGCCAGCCCTGCGGGAAGGGAGGGTTTTGGGGGCTCACAAAGGGAAGGCAGCAGCCAGAGCATGGCTCAGGGCATGCAGCGCTGCAGGGTGCACAGCCTGTTTGCATTGCTCTCTGCTTTTTGCTGCTAAAGGGGCTCTTGCTCAAACACTCGTGCTAGCCCCAGGACATTGCTGTGGATAAATAGATGCACAGCGTGAGGGATGTAATTATGAAGTCCTTGGTTTTCCTGCAGTTGGAACAGAGGGAGAGCCAGCCTTCAGATGATGCTATGGCCCCAAGCACTCTGCTCCCGCTGCACACCCTGACCAGCAGCAGAATGCAGCGTTGTCCCCACACTGTGCCTGGGCTGAAGCACCAGGCATCCCCTCCTGCAATAGCTGCTTCCATCCCAGCAACAAATGCACCTCCAGCAACTTGGCAACTTGGTGTGACCTTACATTTCGGGTGTATAATCCAAAAACTTCTTATTGAACCATCCACCACTGTGACCCACGTTGGGATGGTGTGCATGAAAACACAGCTCCTTCCAACCCAAGCACTGTCTGTCTTGGGGCTCTGAAGATCCACCAGAACCAAGCTCTGAGCAACTCACTCAGGGATAGAAGTGGCAAGAAAGAGCCCCCCATGTCCTGTGGTCCCATCTTGCATCCAACCTCCCCATCCCAGCCAACGTCCCCTGCAAAGCCATCTCCATCCCGCATCCCTGCCGACGCCAGCAGCGCCAGCATCCCACCCTCTGAGATAAAGCCCTGCTGCTGCAGCATTGCCACCGAGGGAGTGGAGGAGGGGATCCCTGGGGACATGGGGGAGGCAGGAAAATGATTTTAAAGACGCTCATGAGAGTTCCTGCCTGCCCCCAGCCATGGAGGAAGAAGGAAGCGTGAACGAGCGTGGTGCTTTCCCCACACAGTTGCTTTTGCCCCTATTTTTGGGACCCGTACCTTGAAGAGCCGCAGGATGTTGGCCACCATGATGGAGACAGAGCTGCCTGAGGCGCCGATGACGCCGACCACCCGCTCAGGTTTGGTGATGATGGGGGGCCCACCATTGACGCAGCGCACCTCGGTGCTGTCCTTCTCAATCAGGGCCTGCACGAAGGTCAGCGACTGCTCCAGGGCGTGCGTGTCCCGCGAGCACGTGTCCAGGATGCGGGCACCCAGGGTGATGTTGGGCAGCAGGTCGGGGTCGTTGTTGATGCGGTCCAGGGCGAAGAGCATGGCCTCCAGGCGGTGGATGCCCTTCTCCTTCTTCAGCTCTCCGCAGGCTTTGCCCTCAGCGCCCCGGCCGTGCACGGGGAAGAGCCCCCCGAGAGTGATGTCCCCGTCAATGCGGATGGAGTTCATGTGCGGGTAGCCCTGGCCCTTGGGCTTGGCGGCACCCCCGGGCGCCCAACCCCAGCTCCAGGCACTCAGGAGGAGGCAGAAAGAGAGACGCTCCATGCAAAAAGAAGCCCCGCTCATCGCCGAAGCCGTGCTGGGGCAGAGTGCGCGGCCCGAAACCCGGCAGCGGTCAGGCAGGCAGCATGGCTCCGGGGGCTCCTTCAGTGGTGCCCATGGGTGACGCCAGCCCCCCGCGTGCAGTGAGTGGTGGGGCTGCTATGGGGTGTTGGGGCTGGCATTGCTACGCTGCGGAGAGGAGGCAGGGATGTGAGCCCAAGCAGAGCTTCGGGTCCTTCCTGCAGAGCCCTTGGGAGGGAGAAGTGAGAGAAAGAAAATTAAACAGGAGCATGGAGAGGGATTTGGCTGTTTCAAGCTTTCATCAGAGAATCCGAGGAAACAATTTGGGATATGGGACTTTTTTCATTCGGGCAGAGAGGCTCGCATGGCTCCTGGAGCGGAGCCAGGTGGGAGACTGGATGGGCTGCAGGGAGGCAGCAGGGTCCACCCCACCCCACCCCATCCCATCCCACCCCATCCCATCCCATCCCATCCCATCCCAAAGCCTCTCAGGAAGAGCTGGTGGGTTGGCTCAAGTCTCAGCACAGTGCTCAGAGAGAGGCAAACCCAAATGCACCCACAGCTCTGACTCCTCCTGTCCTAGAGCATGCCTTCTACCTGATTCACAGACTGCTAAAGTCCCCATCCACAGCCCTGCCACATGCAGGCTGCTGCCATTAGCAGCTTGCCTTCATCCCTGCACAATGAGGCCAAGCAATGGAGGTGCCCAACAGCTCAATCCCGGAGACAGGGGAGCCCAACAACTTCCCCACCACCTACCATGACCACTGCACACCTCAAGCACTATGCTGCAAACCAAGCAGTCTCAGAGCTGATTTAGGGTTTAAGCAAAAGCTGATCTGGCTGTGCACTGAAGAAACCAGGAATTATGTATCCAAAATGCCCCCCTAAGCATTGCTGCTTTTCATTCAGGCTGCTGAGCTCCGCATCGGCTGCTGCTTTCTTGCAAGCAGCAATTATTGACAGCTTTCAGCAGCAAATATTGACAGCACTGAGGGTTCACCCGAGCTGCAAGGAAGGTTTGGCTTCCTGCCTGCCCCAGGGAGGTGAGCCGATGCTTGGCTCAAATTAAAAGCAGCTGAGAGCAGCTGGTTACAAACGTGCTCAGCCCCCTGAGCTAGGTGTCCACAGGAGAGGAGCAGCCTGCCCAGGGCTTGCTTGGCACCCTTCATTGAGACAGGGCTGTGTGTCAGGCTGTGCTCACACCCACACCTGCAGCCTTCTGTTCCTGGAGGCGTCCCTGCCCCACAACAGACCCCTGCCTCTGTTTCCCCTTTGGGATGGGTGCTCCCTTGTAGCAGCTGCTGACCGATGCTGCAAGGGCAGCGCATGATTAATGCAAGGCACCAAAAAGCAGAGAGCACAGCAGACAGATGCATTCCCCAAGTAGGACGGGCTGGAACAGCCCACGGAACAGCTTCAATTAATCTCAGCTCTGGTACAGAGCTCAGCACCCAGCACCTGCTGGGCTGGACCCACCGCAGCCCCATGGGGGTGATGATGGAGCTGAGTCCCTTTACACCCATGGAGGATACTCAGAGCTCTGCAGCCTCACCGGCTGGGAGGGCCCTTGCCTCAACTCACCCCCATGAATTATGCACATCCCTGCCCATCGGAGCCACTTGAAGGTCCATCTCCAAAGCGTTTCTGACAGCTGGGGCTTTTAAGACAACCAGAATTACCCAGTGCTGAGCTCTGTGCTTCCCAAGGCAGCAGCTGGGGAGTGCTGCAGCACGAAAGCTGCCCCAGCTTCAATGCCACCTCCCAGCAGGACAGTCCCATTCCTGTGAGCGCATCACATCAAGATGGGGGTAGGGGAAGGACCATAACTCCACAGGGGCAGTCCCATCTTCTCTGGGGCTTTGCAAGCACCATCCTGTGCAGGGAGCAGGGCAAAGGGAAGCACCCCTGCACCCAGGAGATGCAATTGGGTCTCTTCTTGTACCCTCGCCCCAGGGGCTGCAGTTCTGCTGTCGGAGCTCCACGCAGCCCCACTCGGAGCAGAAGCTGCTCCCCCCCAGCCTGCAGCCCCCAGAGCCCACAGCCTCTGCCTTTCTTCTTGTAAGCTTTTCCCTCTCTGCTCTCTCCCTTTTGTGCCTCCTTTGATCATACAGTCTGAACGAACTGAAGGTAAAAATATCATGGCAGGCAAGAAAAATCACAAATAATGGGGAGGGGAGAGCTGGTTTGAATCCCCTGTTGAATCATTAGGGAGATGCAGCCTGAATTACTGCACAAGCCTGTGCTGCAAGCAGACGGAGCTCTCATCAAAAGGGGCAGGAGATGAGAAGCCATTTCTCCAAGGCTGGATGAGGAGCCCTAGCCTTAAAAATCAGACTGAGGAGGAGCCCATCCCTCTCCCAGCAAATGTGAGCTGCATCCCCTGCACCTCCCAGAGCAGTTCTTCCTGCACATCTGGATGGAGAGGCACACCTGTATTGAGCACTCGGTGGGGTGGAGAACTCCACCAGTGAGGTGGTGGAGCTGTGCTCATGGTGCTGTTTGCACAGCAGGGCTCACCATGAGTAGAGAAAAAATGCATGCATGTTCGCAAGCACCTCGGTGTGCATATGCATCCTGACTAAGGAGCAAGGCTGCTGCCTCTTGTTTCCACCAAGCGCTTTGTTGGTGAGGAACAAACCCTCACCCTCATCCCAGCCCTGCAATGCTCAAATCTGAGACCTGGCATAGGGTGCGAGGAGTAATCCCAGCCAAGCATATTTCCAGACCCGGCAGGAAATCCCACGGATTATTGCCTTGCTTGGGTCGGATAAATTCAACCAGCACCCAGAGATGCATAAGTAGGCAGTGCTGCATCTCGCTGCCTCCAAACCATGTCGGGACAGTGAGAACCAAGGGGGCAGGAGGAGGTGCCCCAGCACCCTGAGGAAGCGGAGGAGGTGCTGCACGGTGTCATCCTGCCCCCCTCTAGTGGCGGCCGTGCTCCCGAGCCACCAGCCATCCCTGTGGCATTGCCATCCTTGCTGCCAATGCCCACTGAGGAACCCACCCTGACACAGCCTTCCCCAGCCACCAGCAGGCTTCAGCTCTTGCAGCTGTGAGCATTGCACCGGAGCTGCAGTGAGGCACAGCTGAGGTGCGTCGGGTGCTGTGGAGCCCAGGGACGCCATGGGCAGTGTTGCACCCCCAGCTGCAGGGCTCCAGAGATGGACCTTCAACCTCACCAGGTTGTTCCAACCTCAGTTCCTCCAAGTGTGAAAATCATAGACTTATAGAATGGCTTGGGTTGGAAAGAACCTCAAAGACCATCTAGCAAGCAGCTTGCAGGCAGCAAGGCTGGTGCAGCTCTGGGTGAGGCAGATGGATCCCTTCTCTGAATGCACCACCAGAGATGTTTGCAAAATTTCCCTTCCCCATCCCGGTGCTGCCTCCGAGCCAGGAAGAAGCAGGCAGAAACCTCCCATGTCTGCAACTGCCGCTGCCAGGAGAGCGGCCTCAAAACCCACAACCCTGCGCTCAGTGTGTGGGGCTCAGATGGAAACCCTAAGGGGGCACCCAGCCCTGCCCAAGGAGCAGAGCCGCCTCAATGGCACAGGGATTTTGCAGCAACACAAAAGCTCCTTCAAAGGGAAAACCAAGAAAGAAAGGAAGAAATTGGCCATTTCTCTCCGGGTCAAAATGAAGTTACTGCACTGCCATCAGCTCCGTGCAGCAGGCAAGCATGTTCAGCTCTCATGTGCCCAAGTGCTGAGCACTAATCACAGCAGCTCCATCACTGCGGGCAAAGCCGAGAGGCGCAGCGTCTGCGTCCCATGGAGAGCTGGAGGCTCAACGCAGGACAGCAATGGGAACCCACTGCATCCCACACCCGTCCCTTCAGGCAGACCCCAGCGATGCCCCCACGATGCTGATGCGGCTCACTGGCATCTTTTTGGAAATCAAGGCCATTTCTTTGCCCACCTGCTCATCCTTCGGCAGGCAGGACAGGCGGCGCGCAGCACAACATCCCAGTTAGCTCACGACTGCTCTTCCCCACTTGCAAGCTATTGCAGGGAACTTAGCTTTGGGTCCTGCTTTTTTTTCTAATTGCAAAGCCGCTGTGAAGCACAACAGAATTTAGACGTGGTGAAGGAGGAGATGCTGGGTTAAGTTCTCTCTCGCCAGGGAAAAACTTAAGTATTCAGGTCGAGTGCCCCAGCGTTCGCAAAGCCACGGCTCAGCAGGCAGCAGCAAGCAGAAACCCCACATTTTAACCCAAAAACTCACCTGATCCACCCTGGGATGCAGCCCCTTCAGATGGATGCACAGACTGATAGATATCACAACGCTTGCACAACCCCAGCCCTGCCGACCCGCTCGGCTCTGTGCGGTCCTGCAAACGCCAGGATCTGCTGCTGCTGCTGCTGCGCTCGGTGCTATGCAGGAAAGGCTGATGCTCCCCCACTCAGCCCCACGGATGTGGGGACAGCAGCAGCCCCACGCTGGGTGCCACCGCTCCACGCTGCCCTGCAGGCTGCTGCAGTCGGACAAAAGCAGCTCCCACTGGGCGCGGATCACTCCAGGAATATTTATCACACTATATATATATATATCCTTAACTGCAGGCGAGCGGCTCTCCTTCCCCCTCCCTTTGCAAAGCAGGCCACGGCTAATCCCTCACTTTGAAGGATTGGCTCTCAGTGAGGGGAAGGCGAGGAAGGAGGATTCGGCTGCAGAGCATCGACGGCAGCGCCGCGCCTCACCAGGCTCCCACTGCACCCAGCAAGCAGCTCCAAGAGGGGAGGAAGGAGCCTTGCTTCTGCCACACACAGCAAAACCCCCCAGTTCTGCACACTGGAATGGCTCGGAAGGGCTGAAATGTTGGTGCCCAGTGATGCCTGCAGTGCTGTGCGCTGTTTCTATTCCCCATTGTGCCAGCACCCCGAGTTCCCCCTCTGACAGCATCAACCTCTGCCTGCATCCAGCCCTGCAAACAGAGACCCCCCATCCTTAGCCAGGCGTGGTGCAAGGCCATCGGGAAATCCAGGGCCACTCTGAAGAGGAAACCCCACCACAAGACATGAAGCCCGAGATCAAGGGATGGTGCCCACGGTGGGCTCAGAGATGGGGAGGGCGGAGGGAGCGGGTTCGTGCGTGTTATAATTAGGACCTGCCACTTCTTCAAGCCGTTGCCTTTCTGGGAAGAGCTGGAAGGGGGTGGCTGAGCTGACAAATCCATCCTCCTCCTGCCTGATGCCAAAGTTGAGGCACGTGATGCCCTTTTTTTGGGGAGCCGGTGGGCTCCTCCAACCAGCGATGCCGTGCTCCGGGATGCAGGCTCAGCCTGCAGCTGCAGCACAGCTTCAGCTCCTGGTGGAAAACCCACCGGGAAAGCCCCTCTCTGCATCCCTGGCGTGCAGGGAAACAGCCCCAGCTCGGAGCCTGCCCCAGCCCCCCAACCAGATCTGCCCATATCCACAAAGCCAGGGCAACCAGAGCCCGCTGCTGCCCTCGCAAAGCTGCTCTGCACTGGGGACCCAACGCATCCCCTCCTCACCCACCGCAGCAGTGCAGAAAATCCCCGCTCCCACCCAGCGACGGCAAGGAAGGAAGAAAGCTTTTTCTTTTGGCACTTCTCTTGGCATTTGCCTGAGCTCCTCGCTGCATTCAACAGATCGGTTCCGTTCCATCCTTCCCCGCCAGCACGCAGGCAGCCCTTCCAACCCCTCCAGCCCGGCTTTGTGAACCCCCAGCCTCACATCACCTACACGGTGCGGCCCCCCCCCCCCCCCCAACACACACACATTCCTTTCTCCACCGGAGACACCGCCGAAGACAGCAGCTCTACCCCTGGGGCAGCTGGAGAGTGGCAGAGCACGGCCAACTCATCGCACCGGGGGAGGAGGAGGAGGAGGAGGAGGAGGAGGAGGAAAGCGGTGGGGCCGCGTTTGGAGGCGCTGGGAGAGTTCTCCGCTTTTTTCCCACGGCTGCCAACTTCGGCTCTCGCAGCCGCACCGCTCAACCAGGGAAAAAAAGAAAAAAAAAAAAATGGAAAAAAAATGGAAAAAAAAAAACACACAACCGAGAGGAGACAGAGGAAAACAAAACCCGCGAGCTGCGTGTGTGCACAGCGGCTCCCAGCCCGGAGATGGGGCTGCTGCAGCTCCGGGTGAGGCTGTGCCCCCACCAACCACCCTCAAGCTGCAATGGGGACTCCCACCCCCGGGATCCCCCTGCCCTGCTGTCAGCTCTGCGGCCCCTGCCGTGCTGCCGTGCTCGCTGCGGCGATGTGAGGGCAGCACCCCCCGCCCCGAGCCCCTTCCATGTCCAGTCCCCCCCACCCAGGATCAGGGCAGAGCCGTGCGGTGCCCCCTCTCCGTGTCCCGCAGCGCGGGGTGCAGCGGGGAGTCGAGGGGCAGAGCGCTGCTGCCCCATCGCTGCTAATAATGCAGTGAAGTGGGGAGGGTCCCGACCGCTGGGGACAAGCTGTAACCGAGAGGTTGGGAGGGTGGGGGGAGGGAGAGTGAGGGGCTCCGTGTTGCAACCCCCACCGCCGCAGCCTCCACCTTTAATTAAAAATTATTTAATAATTACCCAAACAGGGGGGGGGGGGGGGGGGAATGCTGGAGTAGAGCGGTGAGAGAGAGCGGGGCTGCGGGAAGGGAGGAGGGGGCATCCGCTCTGCAGGAAGGTTTGGGGAGGGCTGAGGGGGGGGACGCCCCGCACTTACCCGCGGGCAGCGCACGAAGTTGGCGGCGGCTCCGAGCCCTTCTCCGGCCGCGGCCGCCGCCTCCGGCCCCGGGGGGGGCTCGGGCAGCCAGGGGGGGCCCTGCGGCATGCGGAGGGAACGAGCCCTGCCGGGGACAACCCCCCCCGCAGCCCCGGCCCCGGCCCGGAGCCGAGAGAGCCGCAGCCGGGCGGGACCCGCCGCGCTCCGCAGCCGCGCTGAGGAGGAGGAGGAGGAGGAGGAGGAGGAGGAAGAGCAGCAGGAGGAGGAGGGTTGGGGCCGGGGAAGTTTTGCATGAAGAAGCGCTGGGAAGCCCGCCGCGGGGTTTGCCAGCCTTTTAAAGCAGCAGCGCAGCGCGGAGGGTTGGGGGGGCGGAGGGAGTTGATGGGGCGCCCCAAGCTCCCCGTTGCCCCCCCTGGGCCGGGGAGGGGGGATCAGCTGCACCCCCGCCCGCCCCACCCCCGGCAGTGCGGTCACCGCGGCAGCGGGAGGAGGATGGAGCTGACACCGTCGTGACACTGTCGCGCCCCCCGGCCCTGTCCCCTCCTGGCACGGAGCATCAAGATGGATTTTGCTCATCTTCATTCTCTCCTCCCGTCCCTTCCTGTCACCTGCAGCCTTCGGCAGAGCCGTGAGCACAGCAGCAGCACCGACAGGAGCCCAGGCTTCCCACACCTCATGGGTCAAGTTCTCTAATTTCAGCATTTGCAGGAGCAGAGGAGCAGAATACTGAGGGCTACAAATGCTGCAGCCTCTGCCAAGCCCTGAGGGACCCTCCAATCCCAGGGGTGGGCACAGGACCGGGCTCAGCTCCCAGTGTGTGCACTGTCTGCCATCCCCAGATTTCACCTTCTCACAATGAAATCACCAGAACACCAGCCTGGGCTGCCGCCCTTCTCTCAGTCACCCACTCTGTGCACTTTCCCATGGATGTGCACATGCATCGCCTTGTTTTTGTTGCTATTAAACAGCCCACCAGGCTCTGGCAGCTCTGAGGAGCTCATCGTGTCGCGTCGATTCATTAATCTAGAGAAAACACAGCCCCCAAGTAATGACCATTGACACATTAACTGCTCCAATCCATCACAGTAATGAGTGTGAGATAATCGGTCACTGGAGCACTCACAGAGCACACCTTGCATGTGCTCAGACACCCCAGGCCCTGCACACTGGGGATGCTGCAGCTCCACCTGCCTCAAAAGACAAAACACAGCCCCTTCCAGCACCCATTTCCAGCCTCATCTTCGCTGAGAGTTGATTCGTGTTGCCCGCATGGAATTGCAAAACAGCCCTGGGTGGAAGGATGCAGCAGCCGAGGGCTCAGTGCTGGCAGTGCTGGAGGACAGACCCTGTTTGGGATGCTGGAGAGGAGCCGGTGTCCCAGAAACACTCTGGACCTCCTGGCTCCCAACACAACAGCCTGGCCAGGCTCTGGAGGAGCTCCGTGCTGCCCAGCAAGACGCTCTCCTGGAAAGCTGGCTGGCCGCCTTCCTGCCATTAAATAAGTGGCAAAATTCCCGTGGAGTCGGATGCTCACGGGATCACAGCCGGAGCTCTGCCTTCTGCAGACAGATCGGGCCGTTGCAGTGATCTCATATCCAGCCAGAGCCAGAGTGGTTCTCGTTGGCATTCATCTCTGGTGCAGAGGAGGGCAGCCCTGGAGGGGGGATGGGCCCTTCCAGCCCTCCACGTCATGCATTGCACCCAGCTGCAATTCAAGCAAAAGAACTGCTGCACTTTGCCTTCTCCACAAGTGATGGGAAGGGGACGCAAGAGGACTGTGACAACGCAGCTCTGGGCTGTGCTTTGCCCTGCTGATAACAAGGTCCCATCCCAAGAAGAGATTCAGGCCAGCAGCTCTGACCCGGCGTCTGTCCATCTTTGTGGTCTGTGGGTTATTTCCAAAATAAGGCTGAAAAAAACAGACTGATGTGTCTGCCTGGCTGTTCCCCTGGGGACATTTAGGGGTGCAGAGGTGGAGTGACCCCATTTCTCCACCCTGGCTGACAGTGTAAGGATGCACCAGGGGTTATTTGTCCCAGCCTGGTGCAGGACAGAGATAAATGACACGAATCTGGGCTACACCCACTGGTGCCCAATTTCACCAAGGACACCCCTGCCTGCCCCAGTGTGACAAAGCCTTAGGGCAGCCCATCCAGGTCCTGTCAGTTCCCCAAGCTCATGTGGGATGCACATGGGGCTCAGGGGGGCTGCAGCTGCCTTGGGATAAGCCAGGCACAAATCCCCTCACTGAAAGCAGCTCTCGGAGGTGCCCTAAGGTCAGCCTTATCCTTGCTTCTTCGGGTTGGATGAAGCCCTCCACCACCTCAGCAGGATTTCAGGGGCATCCGGGTGAAGGACTGGGGTCTTACTGCAGCAGGGCAATATGGACATGTGGCTCTGCTTTGTCCAAGACCCAAGAAATCGTGAGGGAAGCTAAAACTGCTCAGAACTTTGGGCTGAAGCGTCACCAGCAGCGTTCTCCACTAGAGACACTCTGCGTTCTTCATACTGATGCAGCCACCACCACCTGCAGGAGCAGAGACCTCAGGGCAACAGAGTGAGAGCAGGGCTTTGGGCACATCCCTCCCTCCACCCCAGCTCTCACTTCTTGTGGAAACTCATGAAACAGACCTGCATGAGAACCTTTGCTCCATTTCCACGTCTTTGTACTTCGAGGTCTCTTAAGACAACTTGGGGGATAAACCATCGCCTTGCCCTTGTGCTCACAGCGTGAAGCTGGGCAAAGCAGCACCTGGCTGCTGAAAAATAGCACTGCTCCATGGCTGGCAGCTCTTCCAGCAGCTGGGGGGAAGCTCCAGTGGGAAATACCCACATCCACATCCATAGCCATCCCCCCCAGCCCTGAGGGATGCTCTCCCCCCCACCCACACAGCATCTCTCCTCCCTGAGCCCCACGGATGTGCAGCTCCATTTCTCACCATCCTCTCCCTGCTGTCAGCCAGGAGCCAAAATATCACGGGTGCTCACGGCAGCGTCAAGAACGTCAAAACACAATTAACATTTAGAAACCTGGCTCAGCCCGATGGGAAAGGCCACGAGGAGGCAGGAGGGATACGAGCAGTGGGGGAGGGTGGGAGACATCCCAGAGATAAAGTGATAAGGAGAGCAGCAGCTGGGGGGGTTATCTGACGTGTGGGGTTACTGAGTTCTGTGCTGCACACCCCACAGAAGTCGCTGCTGCAGACATTGCTGGCCCTCAGCTCGGAGCATTTCCAACCATCGGATGCTCCAGGAGAGTTCAACACCGTCAGCAAATGGACGCAGGGATCGATACGGCCTCGCCAGGCTCCAAGAAAGAGGAAGGGAACAAACCGCTTCCTCTCTCCCCTGCTGTAGGCAAGGTTGGAGGAACGCAGCCCACCCTGAGCTCCGGCTCCACGCTCACCTCCAGGACACGGAGATCACCAAGATCAGCAGCTCCAGGAGCTCTGCATCCTCCCCTGACCCTCCAGGCCTCGCACCAGGCTTGGGCACACCATCGTCCCCCGCAGCACAGCAGGAGTGCAGCCCCCACCCAGCGCCTCCAGCCTGGCTCCCCTCCAGCAGGGAAGGTCACCACGTCCCTCGCACACATAACCCAGCAGACGCTCTGCTTGCAGTTTTTATTTTGTTTTTTTGAATAGAGGAAAACATGAAACCGCATTTATGGACCGGACTCTCCTCTCAGCTCAGCTCTGCAGAAGGGTTTGAATTATTGATGGCCGAGCCACCGCCTCCTCCTCCTTCCTCTTCGTGGGTCACTCATGGCAGGGAGGAGAGGCACGAGGAGCCCATGCTGTCTGTGGGATGTGCTCCCAGCACTGCTTTGGATGCCATTCCCTGCTGGTTAGAAGGGTGTGGAAAAGAAATCTTTAATTCAAAGCCAAATATGAATAGGATGGTAATCAGCTGTAATATCTACGCTATTAGAAAAGTCCCAGCGAGGGCTGTTTAAAGAAAAATACGTTGGTGGGGGTAAGGAGGGTGCATGGGGATGCTTTTGGGGCATCCCGTTTGTCTGTAGGGGAAGGAGGAGGTGCAGCAGAGGGTGGATGAGGGCAGGGTGAGGGCTCTCGGTGCTGGGGACGCATAAGCCAAAGGGAAACCTGCAAGAAAAGGGAAGGAGAAGGATTTCAGAAGGAAAGGAAGGTGGAAGAACGCGCTGCCACCACTGTCCTGCCCACTGGGGGGGGGGGATTGAGCAGAAGGTTTGCACTGACATCAAGCATCAGTGAGAGAACCGGTAGTAGGATGAACACAACTGGAAGTTTGCAGGTTATTGGGGATGGAACACGAGGACACGAGGAGCACAAGGGGCAGCCCAGCATCGCCCTGCAGCCATGTGCCATCTCCAGACACAGAGAGTGCCCACAGAACACCCCAAAATCTCCTGCATTGGGTAATCACACCTTGAGCTGTGATTTACCAAAGCAAGGAAAGGATGGGAATCAACTCTTTCAAAGGGGAGATAACAGCAGGACAAGGGGAAATGGTTTGAAGTTGAGGGAGGGAAGATTGAGGTTGGATGTCAGGGGGAAGTTCTTTGCTATGAGAGTGGTGAGGTGCTGGAACAGCTGCCCAGAGAGGCTGTGATGCCCCGTCCATCCCTGGAGGTGTTCAAGGCCAGGTTGGATGGGGCCCTGGGCAGCCTGGGCTGCTATGAAATGGGGAGGTTCGTGGCCCTGCGTGCAGCAGGGGATTGGAGCTTCGTGATCCTTGAGGTCCCTTCCCACCCGGGCCATTCTGTGATTCTGTGATTCTGTGATTCTGTGATTCTGTAATATGGCCAAACAAAACACAGCAACAAAGCAATTTGGCAGTGCCCAAAAAAATGGCATCAATTACAGACCCTGGACGGGGGGGAAGAAAAAAAAAGTGAAAAATAAAAAGAAATTACTTTGGATTTCTTTCATGGGAAAGAGACTCCTACACACAAACAGAAATATGGGTAATGGATACGGCTATTTCGGAGAGCAAAAATGGCACTGACTGAGCCCTTATTGGATCAACACGCACACACTGAGTCCACGTTTCTCTCGAGGAGTGAGGATAATGGGATGCCGAATGTCAGACCGCCTTAAATATATATAAAACTCATTATACGCTTCATGACTAACCAGATTTTGATGGAAAGTGTTGCATTTTAAAGAAATTGAGTGGAGGGGGGGAGGGGGGGGCATAAAAAGCCCATCCGGGCTCACGGGGAGGAATTAGCGATGGAAGAGGGATGATTCGTCTGCAGGCTGTGAGCGACAGCCAACCCCCCTCCTCCTCCTCCTCGTAAGGAAGGCAACTTCACTTGTGCCAGCCGCTGGCAGCCCCCCTACCCCCAGGCTGCCCCCTTTTGGGGGCTCTGTGCCCTTCCGGCAGCTCCTGGATCCTTGCACGCTGCCCAACCGATGCCGGCCCCCAGCAAAAAGCTGCTTGAACCCCCAGCCGCCTCTTTGCACGGATCCCCCCTACGCTCCTCCCTGTGGCACCCGTGGGCACACGGCTCATACAGCCCCTCTTCTGCTCCCTATCGCTGCCCGACCTCCTCCAGCTGCAATGCCGGGTCCCCCCTTTCAGGTCTTTATTCCCCCCGTGAGCGCAGCCTGAAATTCCTTCTCTGTAACTCATTGCCACCGGAGCGAAGGAGGACAAAGAAATCGCTTCTGGGTTTGGCGGCCCAGAGATGGGAGCATCGCCGCTCTCCTCCTCGCCAACACTCCCACCTAACGGCAGGAGAGCCGAGCAGGCTCAGCAACAGCGACAGAGCCGACATTCCGATGACAATGAGCGCGTTAACACGGCACCCATCGCACGGGCAGCGCTGGCATTGCAACGCTTGGCGGCTCTTCACCTCTCAGCATCAGCGCTGCACTGATCCCCTGCTCAGCTCCTGCGCCCGCAGTGTGCCCGCAACCCCCGCGGAGCTGCAGCAAAGCCACAATACGCACAAATGTGGTTTTTCCCAACCTGATGTGCTGGCCAGAAACTGGGTAACGCTCTGGGTGCTGCCCTCCATTCCCCTAAGGATGCTGCTCGGGTATGGCTGCAAGGAGGGGAGGGGAGATTTGGGAACGTGACTTCATGGAGAGCACGAGGGGCAGCTTCAATGGGCTTCAGCCACTCTGTGCATACGGGGAATCAACTCCAGCCCAGATGGAATGATGGTTTATGGAGAGATGCTGCCTGAGTCACCGGGGGTCCCATGAAAGGAAGAGCAAAGTCATGCAAAGTGAGCACTCCGCATCACAGAAGGCACAGAATTGTTTTAGCAGCTTGAGGCAGGTCGAGGTGCTCCAGCCAAAGCATCCCACACATCCACGGGCACACGGGCAGATGCTCAGACAAAGCAAACTGACGCATCTCTCTCCCTAATGCTGGCTGAACAAGACCAAGTGCCAAGAACAAGGGGGGAAAGCAGACCCAGTTCTCACCCTGGTTGCTCCCATCCTCCTTAGAAAGCCATTGGGAAGAAAGGGAAGGAGCAGCTCTTCTAGAGAAACAGGGTTTGTTGTGCCACCAGCATGAGACTGTGCAGCCCCAAAGAGAGGCTCCCTTTGGATGTGGGAGGGTTTTTGCCACCTGTAGTGCTAGTGGGCTGCAAACTCTCTTTAAAGAAAAGAAAACCAAAGGAGAATAAGAAAGGAGAGAGCACATTTGGTGGTAAAATTAACAGTGATGGCCAGACAGCACACAGTGCCTCTGCATCAGCAGGGCAGTGGGAGGAAAATCTTTATGTGTTAATTAACACAAACGCTGCTAACGGAGCAAAGCTGATTCCCTCAATCTTCCCATCCAGCAGCACAACATGGGCAGGGGGAGAAATGGGGTCTGGCTCTGTGGGACCGCAGAGGTGTCAGGGTAGCCCCAAAATGGCCCCGCAAAAACAACAGCCCTGTGCCCCTCCCAGGCCCTCCATAATTCATGCAACATCCTCCTGAAAGAAATACCCTCCTTGGGCATCAAATATTCATGGCCTCGTACTTTGCAAGGAAAAGCTGCCTTCCTTGGAGCCCAACCAAGAAGCCAAGGCCGGCAGGGATTTGCTTTTGCAGGAGTAATTATGTTGCTCATCAACCAACTGCAGCAATGAGGAGCTGCGCTGGGGGTGTCGGTGTGTCCGCCCCCCCCCCCCCATGCAGGAAAACTGCAGCAAGAAGCAGCATCATACCCAAACCCTACTGCAAAGCAGAAATCCTCATTCTCTGGCTGGTAGAACGCTGCCAAAGCACCTCAGAGCCCCAATTCCAACGTCACCATGCTGCCCTGGTGGGACCCAGAGGGGGCAGTGCAGCTCTGGGGCTCCGGTGGCACACTGGGATGGGTGAGCACTGCCTCGATGGCACAAACCCAACACCAATCCCTGCCAGGCGTCGCATGGCTGCGACCAAATAACCCATCTGCTGGGCAGCATGAATACTGAAACGTGCTTTTGATTAATCTTTAAAGAAACGATCGCATTGTTATTAATTAATAAAGAAAAAGAAAGAAGCGGTGCTGTCTTTGGGGCAGCATCTCCCACCCCAAAGTGTCCCAGTGAGGTTGGGGCAATTAATCAGCAGCACTTGGGGGGGGGTTGCACCACTCCATCAGGGGCCCAGAGCAGAGCAGAGCCCCCACCTTGGTGGCATGGGGCGCATTCAGCACACGGTCCAGCAGCAGCACCATGCTGTTAATTATTCCCATCTTGTCCAGCGTGACTGGAGCTGTAATAAAGCACGGCCCAGATTTCATGCTTTCTCACTCTGTAAACCAATTAATAATAATAAAAATACGCCTTCATCAGCCAGCCCTCAACTTCCTTAGCCAGCTGGGCCAGGACAGCACAGCTCACAGCATCCCAGCGAGGGGTTCTTCCATGCATTGGTCATTGCAGGGTCCCCAAAAGCCCCCAGCCCAAGGACAGGGTGGGGTGATGCTGCGCTCGAGGGGTCTGGGAGGAGGGGGCTCAGCATGGTGCCGAGTGCTGAGAAAGGAATCTGCACAGCAATCTGCACAGCCAGGAGTGAGGTGGATTCAGGTGGCTGCTGTGGGACTGCTGCCAGCTCCCATGGTGAGGGATCTGCTGATCCCCCCGAGTGCTCCCACCCACCCAGGGGTCCCTTCTAGGCCCCCCCCCACACGCACCCCACCTCCTGCACTCCCTGTATCAGCGCATCACCCCAATACACCCCACGTGAGATAGGGGTATCTCACATTCTGCATCCCGTATCGCTTCATCCTGCATCCCAACTCTCACATCCTGCACCTTGCATCCCCACATCTCACATCCCAGCATCCCCACAATCCCTCATCCCTGCACGTCCTCCATCAAAAGCCTCCAGTGCCTTCATGCGGCAGCCGCCCTCACTGCAGCCAGGCAGCACGGAGAAACGCTCTGAAGGCGTTTTGCGGGTCTGGGCAGAGCTGAGCTGAGAGAAGAGTCCGGTCCACCCTGAACTCTCCCCGCATCCTCCGGGAAATCCCCCGCTCCCAATCACCACGCATTCTACCCAAATCTGGGCCTTCCAGGTGCCCGGCTGCGTTTGTGTTTTGCTTTAAAGGCCACACAGGGCTGTGATGTTTTGGGCTCCTCCCCACTCGCCCCCAGCTCGCATCGTCGTGATGCTGTGCCCCGAGTGGGGGGAACTCTCGCACCTCGCTCAGCTCCGCCCCCCCCCCCCCCCCCCCCCCCCCCCCCCCCCCCCCCCCCCCACGCTGATTAGCAGTTGCTAAGAGAGCAATTAATCAACCCCCTCCTCACCTTGAGCTGGTAGGGGAAGGCAGCTGCCAGCCCTGCACACCCCCGCCGAGCGTTCGGGTGATGGATGGGGGGAGGAGAGCGCATTTCCCACCCCGCAACAAAGCAATAGAGGTGGCTGCACAGCATGGGACCCCCCTCCCCAAATCCCTCAGGGCCTCTTCCCCCGCTGGGGTCGGGGGGGCACAGAGGGCTGTGATGCTCAGCCCCACCGCAGCTTCCAGCCTCTCAGATCTCTCACCGCGCACTCCTTCCCCTCACATCCCCCACCTCCCCTGCTCACATTTCTGTGCTCTTTGAAAGCTGAACCCCCCCCTCTCCAGCTCCAGCACCGCCAGGCGCCACATCCCAACCCCACGTAACCGGAGCTGGGAACGGGAGACGATACTGCTGACAGCCGTCCCTCATCCCCTGACTGGGCACAGTGTCACATCCCCACGGCATGGCTGAGCCACAACACGGGCCTGGGTCCCACCGCGTGCCTGGGTGTCACCCGCTGGGGTCAGACGCTGCCCCCATACTCCTCTGGGGGTGTAGATGGTGATCAAACAGCCTGTATGGCTCGGCCCCATGCATTGCACCACAGCTGTCTCCCTCTGCCTGGGGGATGAACTGGGGCCAACAGCACAGAGCACAAAGCCGAGAGGAGCCCCACAGTAGGGGGTCCCACCACATCCAGTATCACCCCGCTTCCCCCTCAACCCAGGAACACTGGGACTCCCCCCACAGATGGGCTGTGAGGAAAGGACGGCTGCAGAGCCCTATAGGGCACAGCCACCTCCTGCCCACCCTGCTTTTAAAGGCAGCACCTGCACAGCTCCCAGTTGGGCTGACCCACTGCTCCCACGGCCCCACGGTGCCATCAGCCCACAACACAAAGCTGGGGAAAGGATACGACCCTCGGGCGTCTCAATACTCAGAGCAGCAAGCACCCTTCCCTACAGCTTCCCTCGCCCCCCCGGCTTAACAGCGTCCCGGGGAAGCCCCTCCCGCAGCCCCCAGAGCGGCTGCCGGCACGGCTGTCCCCGTTAGATGGCAGCAAGGAACCGTCGACTCCGGTCCCGAACGCACCATCACCCACCTCCCTCCAAACCCGTTAATTAAATCCGGCCGGGACACGAGGTGCAGCATCGGAGAGTGGAACAGCTCTGACCACCTACCCCCCTCCCTGCCAGCTTGGCTCTGCCCCCAGCCCCATCACCCCCAGCCCCACCACCTCCTTCTCCTCCTGCACCCCCACCTCTGCGCTCCCCCCATGACTCAGATGTGAGCAGCACCTGAGTCACAGCAGAAAGGGAAGAAAATCCCTCCGGTTCTTTTTTTAACCGGAGCTGAGAGTAAAAGGAAAAGCATGGAACTGTTTGGCCGGGGAGGGTGTTTGCTCGGAGCCCCGACAAGGAATGGGATGCACAGAGTGTCCCTCTGTTGTCACAGCAACCCATTCATGTGGGGGGACAGTGCTGCAGATGGCCCCTCCTGGGGACACAGAAGTGACCAGAGGAATCCCAGGCATTTATACAGACTGGAAGGAGCTCCTTGAGAGCAGCCCTGCAGAGAAGGACCTGGGGGTCCCCTGGGGGTCCTGATGGATGATAAACTGAACATGAGCCAGCAGTGTGTGATTACAGCTTGGAAAGCAAATGGGATCCTGGGCTCCATCAGCAGAGGGGTGGCCAGCAGGAACAGGGAGGTGATCGTCCCCCTCTGCTCTGCTCTTGTGAGGCCCCATCTGCAGTGCTGAGTCCAGGTCTGGAGCCCCCAGTACAAGAAAGACAGAGAGCTGTTGGAGAGGGTCCAGAGGAGCCACAGAGATGATCAGGGGGCTGCAGCACCTCCCCAAAAAGACAGGCTGAGGGAGCTGAGCTTGTTCAGCCTGGAGAAAAGAAGGCTGCGGGGTGACCTCATTGCAGCCTGCAGTACCTAAAGGGAGCCTACAAACAGAAGGGGAATCAAGTCTTGGAAAGGGGAGATAACAGCAGGACAAGGGGAAATGGTTTGAAGTTGAGGGAGGGAAGACTGAGGTTGGATGTCAGGGGGAAGTTCTTTACTATGAGAGTGGTGAGGTGCTGGAACAGCTGCCCAGAGAGGCTGTGGATGCCCCATGCACCCCTGGAGGTGTGCAAGGCCAGGTTGGATGGGGCCCTGGGCAGCCTGGGCTGGTATGAAATGTGGAGGTTGGTGGCCCTGCGTGTGGCAGGGGGTTGGAGCTTCGTGATCCTTGAGGTCCCTTCCAACCTGGGCCATCCTGTGACCATGGGCTGCTCCACACACACTCCTGCCCTATGCTGGGTCTCCCATCCCCAACCCTCTGGCAGTGCCCACAAAGATGGGTGTCCTAGGGGGCACTTCAAGGGACCCCATGTGCCCTCACCCCATGCAGCACCTCCCATGTTGCCCCCAACCCCAGGCTCCTGTGTCCCTGTTAGCTTTGGATGTGCAATCAAACACCTCAATTAAAAAAAAAGATAAGGCAGGCAGGCAGGGCCAGGCAGTGAGTCCTCCAATAACAACCCTTCACGTTCTCCTCTTCTGTGCTCCCAGTTAACGATTTACAGCATTTCCTCTCGACCTTTTTTACAAATCACTGTTGGTCCCCAGCCCTGGGGCTGCAGGGGGCTCTGTGTGTGTGTGTGTGTGTATGCGTAGAATAGGGGGGGACAGAGGTATTTTCTACACCCGGTGCTGCTGGGGAGCAGTGCTGAGGAGCTGCTGGTCTGCAGGAGGCCTGGAACCGCAGGGTCAGGCACTGGAAGTATCCTTGTGAGGATGCCCCCATGGGCATAGGGCGGCACAGGGCTGCTGGTTGGTGCCTCCCCTTCATGGCAGGGGCCCTGTGAGGTGGGATTGTGGCTCACGTGGCCGCTGCTTGCCACGCAGCTGAGCCCTGGCACGCTCAGTGCACGTGTGCCAAAGTGCGGGGGGGTGGGGGGGAAGACGGGAAGGGACTGGGACAGCGGCCCGGGGCTTTGTGCTCTGCAGCTCCGAGGAGGTTTCATGTTACTGGGAAGCTGGGATGGAGGGATGTTCCTGGACAAAAGGCCATTGTGCTCTGTGAGGCTGCACCGAGCTGTGGAGCGGCCCCAGCATGGCCCACAGCCCCTGGCAGGGGCCCAAAGGAGTGAACACCCCCCCCCCCCGGAGCACCCAGGGATGCAGAGCAGCTATCAGGGTGCCAAACACACCCAGCATGGGACCATGGGGTCCTGTGGGTGTCACGGAGCCAAAGCAGCCCCCCTGCTGCCCTCCTCAATCAGAATGTGTCCTCGGCATCCCAGGGGATGGGGACAGCAGGACAGACACCCACTGGGATCCAGAGCGGCACCCAGCCAGACCTGAGGCTGCTGTGGCCAAACGGCAGCGCCAGGTGGGGATGCATCCCTATGGGTGCCTGGTGGGGATGTGTCCCCATGGGTGCCATCCACTGATGGCATACAGGGACGTGGTGGCAGCCCAGGCATGGCACACACAGCCAACACCACTGCACATCCCCCAGCACCGCCGTGCCTTCACCCCAACGCTCCCTTCCCCTCCCAGGAGCTGATTACTGCCTGCAGGCAGCCATAAATGCTGGCACATCAGCTCGGGGGTGATGGCAGTGGGTTCTTCACAGCACCAGCTGCCCTTGGACCCACACATCTCCGTGCAACGGGGTCACAAGTCTGGCAAGACCCGGGACCAGGAGGATTAATTGAGAGGGCTGGCAGGGTGATGAACACACCCTGGGTGAACTGGTTCTGTCGCTTTCCAGTTACCCAACGGCGTGGGCTGGGATTTGTTTTCCTGAGCAACCCTGGAAGATCCGGTTTCCCCTTTCCCAGGGAAACGAGTGGGAATCGGGCACCCAAATCCCAAACACAGCTCAGCACCGGGATGGGGGCAATGTGGGATAAGGGGGCGTTGAATCCCCCCCCCTCCCCACATGGACACCCATCTGCACCACTGTGCCAATTTGAGAAGTTCCACATCGGCTGTCGGCACCAAACTGTAACTTTAGGAATGTGTCCCTGGAACGGGGCTGCAGGACATCACTGTGCGATGCTGGGGGATAAAAGCTGCCCTGGGAGGGTGGGAGGGGAAAAAGAGGTTTAAATGGATGAAAACTCACTCTAGGCGGCTCCACGTGGGGCTGGGCAGTGGGGAACAAAGCCCGGAGGGCAAACAAAGGCCCTTCCCCTTCTTGGTTGGGCTCATTGGGGGTGTTGGGGTTTTTATGGGGGGGGGGGGAATCTTTCCCATGCTCTGAGATGGGATGGAGAGAAAAACCTCATTTCTCAGTTCTTCACGTTCCCAAATCCCCAAAGGGATCAGAGCAGCCCCAAATGGGGACAACCCCCCCTCCAAGGAGCCGCGGGGCTCCTCCATCCACCTCACACCGACCCTATTGGGGGGGTCCTCCAGCAGCTCCGCCCCACACGCAGCTCCGGCCCCACAGCCCCGGCCCTATCGCTCCCCGCCCCACAGCTCCTCCCCCCGGCTCTCCGTTCACCCCGGTGCCCTTATTTAATTTCCAGCGCGTTTGGGCTATTTTTAACAGCTGGACCCCCTCCAGTAAGGCTGAGAGCGCACCTTCCTTCCTCTTCCCCCCCCCC
>NW_024962353.1:0-947 GCF_019238085.1 Lagopus leucura | reverse complement strand
TTTTTTTTTCCCTCCCCCCATTTTTTTTCCCTCCCCCCATTTCTCCCCTTTCTTACTTTATTTCCTTAATGCTTCTGACCCCTTTTCCTTCCCCTTGGAGCACTTTGGTTCCCCCCCCCCCCACACACTTTATTATCTCAATAAGAGCGGACCTCCAAAACTTAAGAACCTCTCTGCCTTCCCCTTCCCAGTTTGCCCACGCGTGTGTGTATGTGGGGGAGGGGGGGGGGGCTCCCAACGAGGAAAATTGACTCTAATCATAATTATTAATAATCATAATTAATAATCATAACAACAGTCCGAGCGCCCATCTCCGGGATCGCGCTGACGGTGAGTGCTGCTCGTGGGGGGGGGTGGGGGGTGGGATGAATGTAAGGAGGGGGGGGGGGGCAATGGGGATGGACGTGGGGGTCGTGGGCTGCCTGCCCCCCCCCTTTACGCCATCCTGCGCTACACGTGGGGCGCGCTGGAGGGGGGGTTGCTCCGAAAGTTATGCCTCCTATTTTTCACGCGCCGACCCCCCCCACCCCCACCCCCAAAAAAAACCCAAAACCAACCCCAACCAACCTTCCCTCCCCCCCTCTCCCCCCCTCCTTCCCCCAAACCCGACGTCAGAGGCGGATGTTGATGGGATGGCGGTGGAGGTTGAACCTTCCCGCCAATGCCCCGTTCCGCGTTGTCACCGCGCGACAGATGGCAGCAGAGGGGCACTCCGACAAAATGGCGTCCGACATCGAAGTGCGTATGAAGCAGTGGTGTGTGATTGAATTCCTGCATGCGGAAAAAATTGAACCCGTCGACATTCATCGACGGCTGCTGAACGTGTACGGAGACCAAACGGTGGATGTGAGCACCGTGAGGCGGTGGGTGGTGCGTATTGCTGCTGCTGTTCTTACCGGGAGCCGCAGGGCGATGCGACTGGAAGGGGGCTGATGGGGGGCGGGGGG
>NW_024962352.1:0-1183 GCF_019238085.1 Lagopus leucura | reverse complement strand
TTCAATTTGAGTCATTGGGGTCAATGGGGCACATTGGGGTCAATGGGTGTCATTGGGGTCAATGGGGTCTATGGGGTCATTGGGTTTATTGGGGTCGTTGGGGTCTATGGGGTCAATGGGGCACATTGGGGTGAATGGGTTCAATGGGGTCATTGGGGTCATTGGAGCACATTGGGGTCAATGTGGTCATTGGGGTCAATGGGGTCATTGGGGTCTGTAGGGTCGTTGGGCTCATTGTCTATGGAGCATATTGGGGTCAATGTGGTCATTGGGGTCAATGGGGTCTATGGGGTTATTGGGTTTATTGGGGTCGTTGGGGTCTATGGGGTCAATGGGGCACATTGGGGTGAATGGGTTCAATGGGGTCATTGGGGTCATTGGGGTCATTGGAGCACATTGGGGTCAATGGGGTCATTGGGGTCTATGGGATCATTGGGGTCAATGGGGCACATTGGGGTCAATGGGGTCATTGGGGTCTATGGGATCATTGGGGTCTATGGGGCACATTGGGGTCAATGGGGTCATTGGGGTCTATGGGATCATTGGGGTCTATGGGGCACATTGGGGTCAATGGGGTCATTGGGGTCTATGGGATCATTGGGGTCAATGGGGCACATTGGGGTCAATGGGTTCAATTTGAGTCATTGGGGTCAATGGGGCACATTGGGGTCAATGGGGTCAATGGGGTCAATGGGGCACATTGGGGTCAATGGGTTCAATTTGAGACATTGGGGTCAATGGGATCATTGGGGTCTGTGGGGTCATTGGGGTCTGTAGGGTCGTTGGGGTCATTGTCTATGGGGCACATTGGGGTCTATGGGGTCAATGGGGCACATTGGGGTCAGTGGGTTCAATTTGAGACATTGGGGTCATTGGGGTCAATGGGGCACATTGGGGTCAATGGGGTCAATGGGGTCAATGGGGCACATTGGGGTCAATGGGTTCAATTTGAGACATTGGGGTCAATGGGGGTCAATGGGGGGGGGGGATATGCATGCATTGGGGGGGTGGTGACAATGTCCTGTTGTCCCCCCCCCCCCCCCCCCCGCCCCCCATCTCCCCCCTCCCCACAGCCGGACCGCGGGCGCTGGCTCTGCGTCCCCCCCCCGGCCCCATGGTGGGTCCCCCTATGGGGGCTCCCCCCGCCCCCCCTATTTTGATGGCCCCCCCGATGCAGAGACCG
>NW_024962351.1:695-4128 GCF_019238085.1 Lagopus leucura | reverse complement strand
GAGGGGGCGGGGCTTATACTTAACGTGGTCGTAAAGAGGACGGGGCTTTGGATTAGGGGCGTGGCGATATGGAATGGGCGGGGCTTCGATACAAGGGGGTTCGTTTGCACGATGTGACCGTAAAAGGGGGCGGGGCTTAGGAGGGGGCGGGGCTTGTGTTTTACGTGGCCGTTAAAGGAGAGCGTAGCAATGCTGAAGGAGCGGAGCTTGGCAATATGTAATAGGCGGGGCTTGCAGGACAATGGGCGTGGCTTAGATGACATGTGACCGTGGGAGGCAGTGGGGCTTTGGTTTTGGGGCAGGGTTATAATGAATGGGCGGGGCTTGGGTGAAGGGGCGTGGTTTATGGCACGTAATTGTGGGAGGGGTGGAGCTTTGTGTCGGGCACGAGGTGATGCTGAAAGGGCGGGGCTGAGGGGCGGAGTTTGACGGCAGGGGGCGTGGCTTGTAGGAAACGTGATGGTGGAGGGGGTGGGGTTTGGGTTGTGAGCGCGGCGGTTCTGAATGGGCGGGGCTTGGGCGACGGGGCGTGGTTTATTTCACACGTGACCGCGGGAGGGGGCGGGGCTTGGGTGTCGGGGCGGCGCGCCATGGGGGCGGGGCTTCCGTTAGTGGGCGTGGTTTGTATGAGGCTTTGTGGCATGGAAAGAGCGGGGCTTTGGCGTGGGGGCGGGGCTTCTCTAATGACGTAATGGCAAGGGGCGGGGCTTAGTTTCAGGGCCGTGGCCTCGAGAAAGGGGCGGGGCTGGAATGCGGCCTTGAGAGGGGGCGGGGCTTGGGGGCGGGGCTTGGGGGAGGGCCTGGAGGTCTGGGAGGGGCGTGGTTTGCATGATGTTTGCGGAGGTGTCGCTGTGAGCAGGGCTTCGAAGCTGGCACGGAAAGCGTTAAAAGGAGTGGGCGTGGCTTCGGTAGGGAACTTAACCAATCAGCGGTGGCGCTCAGCTCGCGGGGAGTGGGGGGGGCCGCCGCTCTGTGGGCGGGGCCACCGATCGTGCGGGTGCCCCATAGCAGCCCCATAGCCACCCCATAGCTGGGGGATGCCCTACGGGTGCCTCAGACACCCCATAGATTGGGGGTGCACCCCATAGGTGCCCCATTGCTGAAGGTTGGAAGTGGGGTTGCCTGATAGCTGAGGGAAAAGCACCGGAGTTTTTTGGGCTCCACATCGCCCAGCGGTGCTGCCCCATAGATGCCCCATAGCCCGGGGTGGGGATGCCCCACAGATGCCCCATAGCCCGGTGGTGTTGCCCCATAGACGCCCCATAGCCGGGGGGTGGGTGCCCCATAGCCATCCCATAGCCTAAGGGGACTCTCCATAAATGCCCTATAGCCAGAGGGGATGCCCTATAGATGCTCCATAGCCCGAGGGGGTGCCCCACAGATGCCCCATAGCCTGGTTGTGCTGCCCCATAGATGCCCCATAGCCGGGGGTGGGGATGCCGCATGGCCCTAGGGGCTGTCCCATAGAAGCCCCATAGCCAGGTGCTGCTGCCACATAGAAGCCCCATAGCCGGGGATGGTGCTGCTCCATAGATGCCCCATTGATGCCCCATAGCCCAACGGGGTGCCCCATAGATGCCCCATAGTCACGTGGTGCTGTCCCATAGAAGCCCCACAGCCAGAGGCGGTGCCGCCTCATAGATGTACGCCAGCCAATCAGCGGCTGCGCTCGCCTGGCACGAGCCACGCATGCGCCGCGCCGCGCCGTGGGCGGAGCCTCCGCGGCTATAAAAGCCGCCGCAGCGCCGCTCGCCGCCATTCGGCGCTGAGGTAAGTATGGCTGTGGTGGGGGCTTGTGCTGCAGGGCGCGGGGCCGTCGCGGTGATGATCGCTCAGACTAGAGTCTCCGACCGCTCTGAGGACACCGCAGCGCCTGAGCGACGGCCCCGCCCGGCTCCGCGCCCCGCTCCGCCCTCACCGCTCTCTTTTCGCAGGCTTCCGACGCCGGATCGCTCCCATAGCGGTAAGAGCCGTCCTTCCACCCCCTCCGCGGCCCTTCCCGCCCCGCGGCCGTGAGGAGCCCCGCACGAGGCCGAGCCGCCGTGACGAGCCCGCAGCGCACTGAGCCCGCGGAGCCCGCGCCGCCAGGCTGCTCCGCGCTGCGCCGTGCCCGCTCAGTGCTTTTTATCCTCCAGGGTCGGCGAACTGGAAGATTTTGGGGGCCGGAAAAGGCGGCTTTTGGGGCTGCGCTGAGGTAAAGCTGGGATTTGTGGGCAATAAATGCGGTTTTAAATCCGTTTGTGGTGTTGGAGTGGTGATTCGCGCCCGTACGGACGGTGGGACCGCGTGGGCGCCGCCATCTTGGCTGGGTTCCCGCCCGAAACCGTGGGCAACGTGGGTGGGGTCACGTGGCGCTCCGCCATTTTGGCCCTTTGTGAATGGGCAGCGGTGGTCACGTGATGCCCCCCCATCTTGAAATGGAGTCCCGTAGTCAGAAGGGAACGGGCGCTCGTCACGTGACACGGCGCCATTGTGGCTGGTCGGGAGGCGTTTCCATAGCAACGACGGCGCGTCCCTTTATTACACCCTCACTTCCGGTTGCCCTTCAGACTACCGCTATCACGTGGTGCGCCGCATGTTGGAACCGCGGTACTTCCGCCCGTCCCCACAGCAGCGCCGCCATCTTCGAACCAGGGCGGGTTTTCCGCCCTTCCCCGTAGCAACGCCATCCCGTGGCGCGCGGCCTCTTTGGAATCGGGGCGGTACTTGCGCCCGTCACCATAGCAACCTTCACCACGTGATTCGGCGCCATTTTGAAAGCAGGAGGATTGCTTCCGGCTGTTTCCATAGCAACCACACCCTGTGACCCTCCGCTGTTTTGTTACTACAGCGGACCTTCTGCCCGTTCCCATAGCAACGTTATCACGTGATTTGGTGACCTCTTGCAAACGGCGGTACTTCCGCTCGTTTCCATCGCAGCGCCACCACGTGACGCGCCGCCATCTTGGACCCACGGCTATTTTTGCGCCCGTCTCCACAGCAACGCCACCACGTGACCCTCTGCCATCTTGAAATCAGGGCGGTACTTCCGTTCGTTTCCATCGCAGCGCCACCACGTGACCCGCCGCCATCTTGGACCCACGGCTGTTTTTCCGCCCGTCTCCACAGCAACGCCACCACGTGACGCACCGCCATCTTGGACCCTGGGCTGTTTTTCCGCCCGTCTCCACAGCAACGCCACCACGTGACGCACCGCCATCTTGGACCCTGGGCTGTTTTTCCGCCCGTCTCCACAGCAACGCCACCACGTGACGCACCGCCATCTTGGACCCTGGGCTGTTTTTCCGCCCGTCTCCACGGCTCCGCCACCACGTGACGCTCCGCCATCTCGGCCGTCCCCTCCCCGATGTGGCGCTGGGCCCGGGGCGCTCCGTGGGGCCGAGGCCCTCCGTGGGGCCGCGGGGATCCCCCGGCGGATTCCGCGGAGCCATTG
>NW_024962351.1:0-595 GCF_019238085.1 Lagopus leucura | reverse complement strand
GGCCTTAGCGAGGCGCCTCTTCGACCTGGGCGCCCTCTGCTGCCTCGGGGCGGCCCGGACGGCTTTGAGGGCGTTGGGAGCCGGGCGGCTGCTGGCGGCGGTCGGGCTGGGAGGAGCGGCCGGAGCTTGGCTGCAGGGCCTGGCCGCTTTCCTGCTGGCCGCCGCGGCGCTGCGGTTGTTGCTGCAGCACCTCCTGCTGCCTCTCGGGGCCGCTTACGCCGCCGTGCAGGGCCTGGTGTTGGCCGCCAGCCTGCGGCATCCGCGGAGAGGGGAACCCGACGGCAGGGACCCGCCCGAAACCCAGCGAGAGCCGGGGGAGGACGGCGGCAACGACGGCAGCGATAACGGCGACGGGGGGCGAAGGGACGGAGCGAAGGAGCCAGGAATCCCCCCACCCTCCCCCAACGTGGAGCTGTGGGACCCCCCCCACGGAGCCTCGGGACCCCAGGAGCCCCCGTGGAACTGTGAGAACCCACGGGGAGCCTCGGCGTTCTGCCACTCCGCGTGGAGCCTTGGGACCCCCCCCCTCCCACCCCCCACGGAACCCTGGGGTTCCCCCACCACCACGGAGCCTCCATGAGACCCCCCCCCCCCC
>NW_024962350.1:718-1426 GCF_019238085.1 Lagopus leucura | reverse complement strand
GGGGGTGTAAGAGGGTGAGTGTGAGGGGTGAGTGTGCAAGGGGTGGGGGGTGGGGTGTGAGGGGGGGTGTGCAAGAGGGTGAGTGTGTGCGAGGGGTGTGTGTGCAAGGGGGGATGTGTGTGCAAGGGGGTGTGTGCAAGAGGGTGAGTGTGAGTGAGGGGTGAGTGTGCGAGGGGTGGGTGTGTGAGGGGTGGGGGTCAGTGGGGGACGCGAGTGTGAGAGGGGTGGTGTGAGTGTGCAAGGTGGGAGAAGGATGGGGGTGGGTGTGCAAGGGGCGTGCAAGGGGTGCGAGTGTGACACGGGGGGTGATGTGAGCATGCAAGGAGCGTGCAAGGGGTGAGTGTGACACAGGGGTGGTGTGAGTGTGCAAAGTGGGAGAAGGATGGGGGTGAGCGTGCAAGGGGTGTGCAAGGGGTGTGAGCGGGACACGGAGGGTGGCGTCAGCGTGCAAGGGGGGAGAAGGATGGAGGTGAGTGTGGCACAAGGGGCGTGCAAGGGGTGTGAGTGTGACATGGGGTTGGTGTGAGCGTGTAAGGGGAGAAAAGGATGGGAGTGGGTGTGCAAGGGGTGTGAGTGTGACACGGGTGGTGTGAGTGTGCAAGGTCAGAGAAGGATGGTGGGTGTGCAAGGGGTGTGCAAGGGGTGTGAGTGTGACATGGGGTGCTGTGAGCGTGCAAGGCGGGCATGGAGCGCGAGGAGGACGGGGGG
>NW_024962350.1:0-708 GCF_019238085.1 Lagopus leucura | reverse complement strand
GGGGGTGTAAGAGGGTGAGTGTGAGGGGTGAGTGTGCAAGGGGTGGGGGGTGGGGTGTGAGGGGGGGTGTGCAAGAGGGTGAGTGTGTGCGAGGGGTGTGTGTGCAAGGGGGGATGTGTGTGCAAGGGGGTGTGTGCAAGAGGGTGAGTGTGAGTGAGGGGTGAGTGTGCGAGGGGTGGGTGTGTGAGGGGTGGGGGTCAGTGGGGGACGCGAGTGTGAGAGGGGTGGTGTGAGTGTGCAAGGTGGGAGAAGGATGGGGGTGGGTGTGCAAGGGGCGTGCAAGGGGTGCGAGTGTGACACGGGGGGTGATGTGAGCATGCAAGGAGCGTGCAAGGGGTGAGTGTGACACAGGGGTGGTGTGAGTGTGCAAAGTGGGAGAAGGATGGGGGTGAGCGTGCAAGGGGTGTGCAAGGGGTGTGAGCGGGACACGGAGGGTGGCGTCAGCGTGCAAGGGGGGAGAAGGATGGAGGTGAGTGTGGCACAAGGGGCGTGCAAGGGGTGTGAGTGTGACATGGGGTTGGTGTGAGCGTGTAAGGGGAGAAAAGGATGGGAGTGGGTGTGCAAGGGGTGTGAGTGTGACACGGGTGGTGTGAGTGTGCAAGGTCAGAGAAGGATGGTGGGTGTGCAAGGGGTGTGCAAGGGGTGTGAGTGTGACATGGGGTGCTGTGAGCGTGCAAGGCGGGCATGGAGCGCGAGGAGGACGGGGGG
>NW_024962349.1:0-2054 GCF_019238085.1 Lagopus leucura | reverse complement strand
TGGGGTCAGGACGGGGTGCTATGGGGTCACGTGGGGTCGGTACGGGGTGCTATGGGGTGCTACGGGGTCACATGGGGTGCTATGGGGTCGGTACAGGGTGCTATGGGGTCACATGGGGTCATGTGGGGTCACATGGGGTCACATGGGGTCACGTGGGGTCACATGGGGTGCTATGGGGTCGGGATGGGGTCACATGGGGACACATGGGGTCACATGGGGTCACATGGGGTGCTCTGGGTTCACATGGGGTGCTCTGGGGTCTCTATGGGGTCTCTATGGGGCAGCTATGGGGCATCCATGGGGCAGGTATGGGGCAGCTATGTGGCAGCTATGGGGCATCCATGGGGAAGCTATGGGGCAGCTATGGGGCAGCTATGGGGCAGCTATGGGGTATCTATGGGGCAGCTATGGGGCAGCACTGACCGGTGACGACAGCCTTGAGGACGCGGCCGTAGCCCCGCAGTTCGCATTCGTCCCCTTTGCTGACGGCGCCGCGCTCCACCGTGCCGGTCACCACCGTGCCGCGGCCTGCAGGGGGCAGTAGAGAGTCAGAGAGCCATAAAGATCTATGGGAGCTGGGGGGGCTCTATGGGTCTCTATGGGTCTCTATGGGGTCCCTGTGGGTCTGCATGGGGTCTCTATGGGGCTTTATGAGGTCCCTATGGGGTCTCTATGGGGTCCCTATGGGGCTTTATTGGGTCTCCATGGGTCTCTATGGTACTTCTATGGGGTCCCTATGGGGTCTCTATGGGGTCCCTATGGGGTCTCTATGGGGTCTCTATGGGGTCCCTATGGGGTCTCTATGGGGTGTCTAAGGGTCTCCATGGGTCTCCATGGGTCTCTATGGGGTCTCTATGGGGTCTCTATGGGGTCTCTATGGGGTCCCTATGGGGTCCCTATGGGTCTCCATGGGTCTCCATGGGTCTCCATGGATCTCTATGGGTCTCTAAGGGTCTCTATGGGGTCCCTATGGGACTCCATGGGTCTCTATGGGGTCCCTATGGGTCTCTATGGGTCTCTATGGGGTCTCTATGGGTCTCTATGGGGTCTCTATGGGGTCTCCATGGGGTCTCCATGGGGTCCCTATGGGTCTCTATGGGGTCTCTATGGGTCTCTATGGGTCTCTATGAGTCTCTATGGGATCCCTATGGGTCTCAATGGATCTCAATGGGATTTCAATGGGGTCTGTATGGGGGATCTATGGAGTCGCTATGGGGCAGCTATGGGGTCTCTATGGGGTCCCTATGGGTCTCTATGGGTCTCTATGGGTCTCTATGGGGTCTCTATGGGGTCCCTATGGGACACTTATGGGGTCTCTATGGGTCCATATGGGTCTCTATGGGTCTCTATGGGTCTCTATGGGTCCCTATGGGGTCCCTATGAGTCTCAATGGATCTCAATGGGATTTCTATGGGGTTGCTATGAGCTCTCTATGGAGCCGCTATGGGGCAGCTATGGGGCAGCTATGGGGCAGCTATGGGGTCCCTATGGGTTTCTATGGGGTTTCTATGGGTCTCTATGGGTCTCTATGGGGTCTCAGTGGGTCTCTATGTGTCTCTATGAGTCTCTATGGGTCCCTATGGGGTCCCTATGGGTCTCAATGGATCTCAATGGGATTTCCATGGGGTTGCTATGGGGCCGCTATGGGGCAGCTATGGGGTCTCTAAGGGGTCTCTGCGGGGTCCCTATGGGTCTCTATGGGTGTCTATGGAGTCTCTGTGTCTCTATGGGGTCCCTATGGGTCTCAATGGGTGTCAATGGGATTTCTATGGGGCAGCCATGGGGCCGCTGTGGGGCAGCTATGGGGCAGCACCAGGGATGGAGTGCACGCCCTCGATGGGCATCAGGAAGGGCCGCTCCAGGTCTCGGGCCGGCAGTGGGATGTGCTGATCAACGGCGTCCAGCAGCTGCAGAACCGAATCCCGACCCAGAGCGGGGTCACGGCCCTATAGGGAAATGGGGGCAGATATGGGGTCATGGGGTCAGCACTGGGGTCACGGCCCTATAGGGGAAATGGGGGCAGATATGGGGTCATGGGGTCAGATATGGGGTCA
>NW_024962348.1:463-1220 GCF_019238085.1 Lagopus leucura | reverse complement strand
GCCAGGGCCGCAAGACCCCCGCCAGCTACTGCCAGCTGCTGCCAGACATTGCCAGCCGCTGCCAGCGCAGCAAGCCCCCCACCAGCCGCTGCCAGCCGCTGCCAGCCGCTGCCAGCCGCTGCCAAGGCGGCAAGCCCCCCACCAGCCGCTGCCAGGGCCGCTACCAGCAGCTGCCAGCTACTGCCAGGGCCGAAAGCCCCCCACCAGCCGCTGCCAGCCGCTGCAAAGCGCTGCCAGTGTTGCCAGCCCCCCACCAGCAGCTGCCAAAAGCTGCCAGCAGCTGCCAGGGCTGCAAGCCCCACACTAGCCTCTGCCAGCCGCTGTCAGCCAGTGTTAGGGCCGCAAGCCCCCCACCAGTTGCTGCCAGCCGCTGCCAGCCGCTACCAGGATCGCAAGCCCCCCACCAGCCGCTGCCTGACGCTGCCAGCCGATGTCAACTTCTGCCAGCCACTGCCAGCCGCTGCCAGCCGCAGCCAGGGCCCCCCACCAGCCGCTTACAGCCGCTGCCAGCCACTGCCAGAGCCGCAAGCACCACACCAGTTTCAGTCAGCTGCTGCCAGGTCCGCAAGCGACACGTCAGGCGCTGCCAGCCGCTGCCAAGGTGGCAAGCTCCCCACCAGCCGCTGCCAGGGCCTCTGCCAACCAGTGTTAGGGCGGCAAACCCCCACCCGCCGGTGCCAGCCACTGCCAGGGAGGCAAGCTCCATATCAGCCGGTTCCAGCCGCTGCCAGGGAGGCAAGCTCCATATCAGCCTGTG
>NW_024962348.1:0-363 GCF_019238085.1 Lagopus leucura | reverse complement strand
CAGGCGCTGCCAGCCGCTGCCACGGTGGCAAGCTCCCCACCAGCCGCTGCCAGGGCCTCTGCCAACCAGTGTTAGGGCGGCAAACCCCCACCCGCCGGTGCCAGCCGCTGCCAGGGAGGCAAGCTCCATATCAGCCGGTTCCAGCCGCTGCCAGGGAGGCAAGCTCCATATCAGCCTGTGCCAGCCGCTGCCAGGGCCGCAAGCCCCACACCCGCCACTGCCAGCCGCTGCCAGGGCCGCAAGACCCCCACCCACCACTGAAAGCCGCTGCCAGGGCCGCAAGCCACCCACCAGCCGATGCCAGCCGCAGCCAGCCGCTGTCAGGGCCGCAAGCCCCCCACCAGCCTCGGCCAGCCGCTGTCA
>NW_024962347.1:0-1012 GCF_019238085.1 Lagopus leucura | reverse complement strand
TTCTCTTCTCCAGGCTGAACAAGCCCAACTCCCTCAGCCTGTCCTCATAGGGGAGGTGCTCCAGCCCCCTGATCATCTTAGTCGCCCTTCTCTGGACCCTTTCCAAAATCTCTATGTCTTTCTTGTACTGAGGGCTCCAGACCTGGACACAGTATTCCAGATGGGGCCTCACAAGAGCCGAGTAGAGAGGGACAATCACCTCCCTGTCCCTGCTGGCCACCCCTCTCCTGATGGAGCCCAGGATCCCATTTGCCTTTCGAGCTGCCAGAGCGCACTACTGGCTCATATTCAGTCTCTCGTCCATCAGGACCCCCAGGTCCTTCTCTGCCGAGCTGCTCTCAAGGACCACTCCTCCCAGCCTGTACAGGTGCCTGGGGTTCTTCCGGCCCAAATGCAAAACCTTGCACTTTGCCGTGTTGAACCTCATCAGGTTCACCCGAGCCCAGCCCTCCAGCCTGTCGAGGTCCCTCTGAATGGCATCCCTTCCTTCCACCGTATCAACCGCACCACTCAGCTTGGTGTCATCAGCAAACTTGCTGAGGGTGCACTCAATTCCCTCATCGATGTCATTAATAAAGATGTTAAAGAGCACCGGTCCCAAGACAGACCCTTGGGGGACACCACTTGTTACCGGCCTCCACCTGGACATAGAGCCATTGACCACCACCCTCTGTCTGCGGCCTTTCAACCAATTGCTTATCCATCGGGTCGTCCACCCATCAAATCCACTTCCCTCCAATTTGGAGATGAGGATGTGGTGGGGGACCATGTCAAAGGCCTTGCTCAGGTCCAGGTAAATGACATCGGTCGCCTTCCCTTCGTCCACCAATGCCGTCACTCCATCATAGAAGGCCACAAGATTAGTTAGGCATGACCTTCCTTTGGTGAAGCCGTGCTGGCTGTCTCGGATCACATGCTCATTCTTTATGTGACCGAGCATGTTGTCCAGGAGGATCTGTTCCATGATCTTCCCAGGCACGGAGGTGAGACTCACCGGCCTGTAGTTCCCCGG
>NW_024962346.1:0-2854 GCF_019238085.1 Lagopus leucura | reverse complement strand
TATTGGGGGGCCGTGGGTTGATACTGGGGGGCTGCAGGGGGTTGATGAGGGGCTGTGTGTTGCTATTGGGGGGCTGCAGGTTATTGGGGGGCTGCTGGCTGTTGATGGGGGGCTGCAGGTTAATGGGGGGCTGCAGGTTAATGGGGGGCTGCGTGCTGCTATTGGGGGGCTGCAGGGGGTTGATATTGGGGGGCTGCTGGCTGTTGATGGGGGGCTGCAGGGGGTTGATATTGGGGGGCTGCAGGTTACTGGGGGGCTGCAGGGGGGCCCTGGGCGGCGCGCCGTCCCTCATTTTGGTCCAGCGCTCCAAAAGGTGCCGGTCGTCGTCGCTGAGGACGAGGCCGCGGAGGCGCTGCTGGGGGTCGCGGCTCAGCCGCTCGCGCTGCTCCTTCTCGCGCTGTTTCCTCTCCCGTTCCTTCGCCCTTTCGTGGCGCCGCCGCCGTTTCTCTTCCCTCTCCCGTTGCCTCTCGGCCGCCGTCACCGACTTCCGGTGATCCGGAACTTCCGGGATGGAGGGGCAGGGGGCGTCTGGGGGGGAGAGGGGGGAAGCGTTGGAGACCCCCGACCCGTCCTGTGATCCCAAATGGGGACCCCAACACATCCCATGCCATGACCCCAAATAGGGACCCCCAACTCAACCCATGACCCCAAATGGAGACCCCAAAATGGGGACCCCAACCCATCCTATGACCCAATATGGAGACCCCAAAATGGGGACCCCAACCACATGACCCCAAACGGAGACCCCAACGCATCCCATGACCCCCAAATGGGGACCCCAACTCAACCCATGACCCCAAAATGGGACCCCAACCCATCCTATGACCCCAAAATGGAGACCCCAAAATGGGGACCCCAACTCCAAGACCCCAAATGGAGACCCCAACCCATCCCATGACCCCAAAATGGAGACCCCAACCCATGACCCCAAAATGGGGATCCCAACCCATCCCAAGGCCCCAAAATGGGGACCCCAAATCCACAATCCCAAATGGAGACCCCCAACTCAACCCATGACCCCAAATGGAGACCCCCACCCCATGACCCCAAAGGGACACCCCAACCCATCCCATGACCCCAAATACAGACCCTCACCCCATCCCATGACCCCAAAATAGGGACCCCAACCCCATGACCCCAAATGGAGACCCCCAACCCAACCCCATGACCCCAAATGGAGACCCCCAACCCAACCCATGACCCCAAATACAGACCTTCACCCCATCCCATGACCCCAAATGGGACCCCAACTCCAAGGCCCCAAATAGGGACCCCAACCCCATGACCCCAAACAGAGCCCCTTCACTCCAAGGCCCCAAATGGGGACCCCCAACTCAACCCATGACCCCAAATAGGGACCCCAACTCCATGACCCCAAATGGGGACCCCAACCCCATGACCCCAAATAGGGACCCCAACTCCATGACCCCAAACGGAGACCCCAACCCATCCCATGACCCCAAATGGAGACCTCAACCCCATGACCCCAAATGGAGACCCCAACCCATCCTATGACCCCAAATAGGGACCCCAACTCCATGATCGCAAATACAGAACCTCACTCCATCCCATGACCCCAAATGGGGACCCCAACTCCATGACCCCAAATGGAGACCCCAACCCAACCCATGACCCCAAATACAGACCTTCACCCCATGCCATGACCCCAAATGGGGACCCCAACTCCAAGACCCCAAATGGAGACCCCAACCCATCCCATGACCCCAAAATGGAGACCCCAACCCATGACCCCAAAATGGGGATCCCAACCCATCCCAAGGCCCCAAAATGGGGACCCCAAATCCACAATCCCAAATGGAGACCCCCAACCCAACCCATGACCCCAAATACAGACCTTCACCCCATGCCATGACCCCAAATGGAGACCCCAACCCCATGACATCAAATGGAGACCCCCAACCCCATCCCATGACCCCAAAATGGAGACCTCAACCCCATGACCCCAAATGGGACCCCAACCCCATGACCCCAAACAGGACCCCAACTCCATGACCCCAAATGGAGACCCCAACCCATCCTATAACCCCAAATGGAGACCTCCACCCCATGACCCCAAATGGAGACCCCAACCCATCCCATGACCCCAAATGGAGACCTCAACCCCATGACCCCAAATGGAGACCCCAACCCATCCTATGACCCCAAATAGGGACCCCAACTCCATGACCGCAAATACAGAACCTCACTCCATCCCATGACCCCAAATGGGGACCCCAACCCATGACACCAAATGGAGACCCCAACTCAACCCATGACCCCAAATCCTGTCCCCAACCCCCCCCCAAGCCCCCCCCCCTCACCTCTGCTCTTGTTCCTCATGGCGGATTTCAGCAGGGCGGCTTTGAGGGCCGCTTTGGTGTCATCAGAAATGGCGCCGTCCCTTTTCGGCGCCGCCGGCATCTCCGCCTCCTCTTCTTCTTTCACCTTGGGCGACTCCATGGGGCAATCGGGGCCACTTGTGGGGCCGGGACTCGCCATGTCCACGTCGCTGCAAGGCCACGCCATGGGGACACCCGGTGCCTCCGTCCCGGCGACTGTGCTCAGGTTGGCCATTGGGACGTTGACGTTGGCCATGGCGGCCACGTTGACCGCGGCGTTGGCCATATTGGTCATGGCGGCCACGTTGGCCACGTTGATGCTGCTGTTGGCCACGTTGATCATCCGGATGCCGGCGTTGGCCACGGCGATGCCGGCGTTGAGGTTGGCCGCCTTGATGGCGGCGTTGGCCACAGCGAGGCCGGCCTTGACCACGTTGGCGTTGGCGCCAATTTTGGCCGCGTTGACCGCAGTGTTGGCCACGTTGACCCCGGCGTTGGCCACATTGACCCCCATG
>NW_024962345.1:0-1573 GCF_019238085.1 Lagopus leucura | reverse complement strand
GAGAATTTGTCCTATCGAACAGTTTTATTGTGCTGTTTGTATCTGTTGTATCTGTTGTAGTTTCCATGGAAGTAAATAGAATGCATTGAGAATTCAGAAGTGATTGTTTGATGTACCTGTTGCTCCCATTTACCATTTATCATGCACATGGAAGCATCTCAGGACACAAAACCTGCATTTTTTTTTCTGATGAAGCTAACCTTGAACATGTCTGTTGGCTACCAAAGGGCATTCCCTCTGCAAGACTATGATAGAGCATAACTCACTGGATATTTGCAGTGCAGGCACTGGGACCACAGTATACGTGCTTTTCATTTTACAAATCTGCATCTATATCACCAAAATACTTGTTAGTGTATGTTTTTCTAAATGATACTAAACAAAATGCTTTGTTTGAGTAACTGAAATCTCCTAGATTGATACAATACACAGAGTCAAAGGAATTATTTGGTAAAGCCTAAAGTTGACATCTAGTGGCTGATCAGCTGAATCCCTTCACAGGCTTCTCTGACTAATTAATTGGATCTAATTAACCAACAGCAGTGGAATGTCAGGCTTCTATACACATGTGTCTTAACACTGAACAGACTCCTATCTTTGTGTCAGCATCACAAAATCTTCTAGGGACAGTTAATTTTGTGATCATCCTCCTCCAAGATTAATAGAAATTATAATCTTTCTTCTTTGTCAGCAGCAGCTAAAGCGGTGTAGGTGAGCTTGGATACCCAGTAGGTAAACAGAGCCCTCTGATGCTCTTGGCTATATATCCAACATCTTTCAGAAGCTCTACATTAAATATCAAAAAAAACCTACACAGAATATCAAGTACTACTGAAATGTTTAATAAAGGGTGAATAAAATGCAGCTAACAGACAAAAAAGAAACATGCAGGTTAGTGTCTGAAAAACAGATTTCTTTTATTTGTAGCCTGATGTTATTTTCTGCTGTGACCTTTCATTTTAGCTTGAAGTAAGAATTCTAAATCATAACCTAAATGAAAAGTGCCCAAACCTTGTATAAAAAATAAGCAGTACTTACTGTGTGACCTGTAAAAAATAAATAAATTTTTGATGAAAAATATTTATTTTTCCGTAAAATGGTTCTGGAAAGAATAAAGATCATAATTCTCAGTCCATTCATTATTTTACCTTCAGTTTTCCTAAGTGAGACATTTTCTGTTGTGTCTTTTAAAAATATTCTATTCTCCAAAGGCTTTTGTTGTCAGAAGTTAATACAGAGAACTAGATCAGATCCTTCCTTTTTAATTTCGTTTGGCTATTCCACTAATACTTCTCACAACATCCTAAATAGCCGCTGTTCCTTGCTGACATTTACAAATTTCAAATATCTGAGAGTGTGTTTTGCAATCACTTTTTCATCATAGGTGTACAGACCATTTAATCTTTTCATCATACTGTTCTATCCAGACTCTATTAAAAATTAAATTGAATAAATATATAAACACTCTGAGTAATCAAACAAAATACTCAGTCTACTTTATTCACACTACTGACAGCTTATTTCTTCTTCAATCCATTTCACTGTGTGGGACAGGGCAGTTGATAACAACATC
>NW_024962344.1:1111-5404 GCF_019238085.1 Lagopus leucura | reverse complement strand
ACGCTGGAGCGGCGGTCTGCCGACACCCACAGCTGCCCCTCCGGGTCCGGCACCTCCTTGGAGCCTTTAAAAGCGCTGACGAGGAATGAGGGGGCTCGGCCCTGGAGCTGACGGTACCACTGGATGTAGTCGTTGGACTGTATGTTGGGGTGTGAGCAGGTGATGTTGATGCCGGTGCCCTCGCTGATCTCTGCCGCCGGCTCCTGCTGCACCTGAGCTCTGCTCACAGCCACTGCCGAGAAGAGAAGAAGCAGCAAACTCAGAAAATCCATTTTCTTCCACAGAAATTTCATGCAGGAGGAGAGAGGTGCACGAGGTCAGAAAAATGCCAGTAGTCCAGAGGCGTTCGCGACCCCTGTCCCCTTCAGCCCCCGCAGCCCGGCCCGGCACTGCCGCATCGCGCCAGCCCCGGCTCTGCTCCGCCCGCGCCGCCTCCTTCCCGCCGCCGCCGCCAGCTCCGCCCCGGGGCTGCGCCCTGCGCCGGCGGCACTCGGGCTCCTGGGCTCGGGTAGCGGGGTTCGGGCTCTGCGTGTCCTGCAGCGTAGCCCGGGTACGCACGCGTAGGCGGAGAGCTGAGGGACGGCTGCGAAATCGTCGGCAGCTGCTCACCTGCAGCAACCTCAGCGAGGCGAGAGCTCGGAGAGACAAAGAGAGACGGGTCGAGGAGAGACGCATTTCTGAGCCCTGGCCGATTGGCTGTGCCCGGTTCTGCCGCAAATCCGGAAACCCGGCAGCGGGAATGGGTCGTGTGCTGCTGCCCGGGAGCGCGGCACAAAGAGCTCCATCAGAGCCCCGGGTCACGCAGGCTGCTGAGCTGATGTCGCTGCCCGAGGAGCCCGAAAAAGGCCGGCAGCAGGGCTGGGACGGGCGGGCGTGAGTACAGAGCATCAGGCTTTGAATTCTGCCTTTTGTCCTCTGTTCTACTGTCTGAGACAGGGGCACTCCTTGTTGAAGCATATATAAACGCTTATGGTGCACTTTGTCCAGTCACGAGGAGCATTAATGGAAAATTAAAGACTACTGGTCCAGCACTGATCCCTGAGAAACCCCTTAACAGGTTCCTGTCCCCAGATGTACTCTGAATAGATGGGTCACAGCAGTTAGAGCTCAGCAGATCGTGTAGTTTTTTACCTACTTTACTATGCATCAGCCCATGGCATAGCTCACCATTTGGTGGTGAGGGGAGTACACGACAGCCAGTGGAAATGGTCTCGCCAAAATCTAAGCACATAATGTTCTCTGTCCTCAGTTTTTTTCACTGTCTCCACCACCTTGTAGATGACGCAATGAGGTTGCTTGGGAGTTATTCGCCCTCTGCAATCATTTTGGCTGCTGATAATAATTGTTGTCCTTGGTATGTTTAACAATGGCATCTGAAGTTATTTCCTCAGAAACACAGTAGGAAGGAGTAAAGGGCATAAAGTTCATTCCACCTTCTGAAGGTGGCTGTGATCCCTGTATTATTTTTTTCTTCTTTTATTTTCCCAGGTAGGTCAGCCATCCTTCATCTGTTATGGCTTGTGAGGGGTGACAGAGAGCAGCCTCACAATGGCACCATGCAACCAAATGGCCTTGGTTGCACCCCACCTCGTCTCACGGACACTAACTAGTATGTTCAACTGGAACAAGTTTTCCATATGGATTTCTCCCTTATAGGGAATACTGTTCTACTCTCTAAATTCTGTGAAGAGATTCAGGGAACTGGGAGGCCTGAGGACAAGCCTTACTAATGGGAACTGAGGAAAAGGAAGCGTTCAGTATTTCAGTGCTTTCCATTTTGCTTTTTGTCATTTCTACCTCCTCACAGACCAATGGGCATACATTCTCGTCAGCCAGTGGAGACTGCAATCCTGTCAGACCCAATGGAGACAAGTGCACATAGATGGGGAAGATATTCATAAGCATTGCAGATGCTCATGAACACTTCAGGTCCACCCAGCATCCATGCTTTTGCACAGACCAGCTGGAGAGGCAGGGGCTGAGGCCATGGGGAACTGACTCAAGAGACACTGGGGATTTTTCTGCAGGGCAGTGATGCAGTGCTGTGAGCAGGACAAGGCTCCAGATGAGATGATAGCACAGTTTGCAGGTGTGCACGTATGGCCCAGTGAGAGGAACCCAAGGAGGTTACTCAACATATCCAGAGGGCAACTTGATGAGAAAGTGAATTGAAACCCACCAGTCCAGCCCATCTGCCATGGCATCCAATCACATGAGACCATTGGAGCAAGTTGGGATAGAGAAGAAGAGGAAGATATGGAAAATGTGCATGCCGGGTAGCCCCAGGTCAGTATCACTTGCCTGAGATGGATCCATCTCAGCACTTGAGCTGCCATCACTCACTCATATCTGGCTTGGAAGTCCTGGGGCCTCTCAATCCCAGCACTCAGAAGAAGCCTCCAGGAGGGAATGGTTGTGGCATAAGCCAGGGAATGAACAAGCAGCATGAAGGGAAGCAGCCACACAGCTCATGTCAGTGACTACACTCCATTCATCACAAGCACCACTGAAAATTGCCACTTCCATGAAGGCTATGCCTGGGCCTGGGGCAGTGCAGGGTCTGCATTAAAGGCAGTCCAATTCCTTCACCCTTCAATCAACATCTCTCATCTATTTCTTCTTGGTACCTGTGTGAGTTTGAAGTCCTTCTCCCACAATCTTTTCTGATCATGCCTGAGTGGGGCTTGGCTGAGATGGATTTTTCACTGAGAGAGGCAGCAGCCTTGTTGCATCTTACTGTACTTTTTGGATCATTTCAGGGTGAAGACAACATTTTGCTTCCTCATGCCATTTCATAGGACACAGGCATCATCCTTTGGATGAAAGGCTGAGAGTCCTGGCACTGTTTAACCTGGAGAAGACGAAGCTTACAAATACACAAAGTGCATGTGTCAAGAGGATGGGGCCAGGCATCTTTTTGTTGGTGCTCAGGGACAGGACAGGTGGGAAGAGGCACAAACTTGTACATGAGAAGTTCCATCCGAACATGGGAAAGAACTTTATTTGGTGTGTGAAAGAGCAGAGCACTGGAACAAATTGCCCAGAGAGCTTCTGGAATCTCCTTCCCTGCAGATACTCAAAACCCACCTGGATAATTTCCTTTCTGTGCTTCTGTCCTTGTAGACCTGAAAACCTCAAAAGTGTCCCTAGGGAATTTACTGGCTGCTCTCCCTCTGTGGGGCAATCTTTTTTTTTTTTTTTTTTTTTTTTTTTCAGAGGATAAGGTGAGGACATGAGGGGAATTTACATCCACTGAAGAGATGGAAGATGTGGATTTGATAGATGGTGCTCAGTGGAGAAGCAGTGGGTTGGATGGTTGTACGGGAGTGGAAGTGTCTACCCTGGCTTCTGTGACAACGTGGCCAATGTCTACAATTGCTCTCTTCCACTCTTACTCCCACTTTTCTTTGCAACCATTTTTCCTCAAAGATCTCATTTAGATACTCCTACAAACAGCCTGGACTAACCTACTTACCTCTCTCCAGCTTTGGGCCTGGTAGAAGCTCTGCTACTTAAAGGGTAACAGTGTCTTGTCTTCTCCTGCTACTCACCACACTTGAGGCTTGCACTTCACTGCATTCTTGAGTGTTTCCACATGTGACCTTTACAACTGCTTACAGGTGGCCTTAGGAGAAAACCATTGCTTTGGTGGACAATAGCTGAGGGATCTCTACCACCCCTAGGCAGTGGATGGCAGTTGGGACACACTGAAGAGATTCATCTTTCATGCACTGTCTCTTAAAACTAAGGAAGAAATCCTCAGTTACTCTATAAGGAAAAACCATCAGTCTTTACCTTTCTGTGTTATGTGAAAGGAAACATCTTTATGCAGGATACTTTCTCATCAGCCATGAGGGGTGTGCTGGAACTGTGAAGGTAAAAGACAGCCTTGGCAGCAGTGATCTTAAATCACAGAATCTTAGAATTGCTTCTGTTGGAAGGGATCTTAAGGTTCATCTTGTTTCAAATACCATGCTAATGACAGAACTGCTAAATCAGACACAAGAACAAGTTGCCAGGGCCCCATTCACCCCAGCTTTGAACCTCTCCAGGGATAGGGCACGCACAAATCCTCTGGATTGCCTGTTGCAGCACTTCACCACCCGCTCAGTTAAAGGGTGTATCTGGGCTGCAGGCCGGGATACAATACTCCAGATGGGGCTGATAATCACCTCCCATGTCCTGCTGGGTCATGGATATTTTTGACTTTCTGGCCTGCCTGTGCATGCTGCAGGCTTGTGTTCAGTTTTTTTTTTTTTTTTTTTTTTTTTTTTTTTTTTTTTTTTTTTTTTT
>NW_024962344.1:0-1101 GCF_019238085.1 Lagopus leucura | reverse complement strand
TTTTTTTTTTTTTTTTTTTTTTTTTTTTTTTTTTTTTTTTTTTTTTTATCTACCAGGACCCCTAAGTTCTTCTTTTCAGGGTTGCTGTCAAGGCATCCTTCTCTCAGTCTTATTGACAAGCCAAAACAGTCACAAGCTCTTTCCTAAAGGCACTGGTACATGGGATAGGATTATATCCCAGCAGAAAACAGACATACATGGAGAAGCCTAGATAAGTTGCCATCTGAGTGAGCTGAGAAGGCAGGGAAAGAGAACCACAAGTCACATCCTCAAGTACAGGAAATTTGGGTAACCAGCTGATGCTTGCTGGAGATTCTTCTGAGGATGGTACATCCAACAGCCCCACTGCAGTGAACCAGGCTGAAGTCACTTGCCTGCTCTGGACCCATCCAGCACTTGAGCCGAGCCATCTGCCTCACCAGTGCAATCCTGCCCTACAAAGCTTTGGGCCTTTCATTGCAGCACTTCAAACAATCCTTCATTAGAGAATGGGCACGGCAAATAATCTGGAAATGAAAAGGTAGCACTGCAGGAAATCAAAACACAGCCCATATGATGAGAAGGGATGGCAGATATTCCAGGTTAGCTTGTCAGAAAATTACTGCCTATATCAAAAGTGCCGCTTGGCTTGCAGCAATAAAGTGCCAGTATAAAAGGCAACCCAGATCCCAGCTCTCCCATCCTCTTCTCTTGTCTCCTTCTCATTGAGAACAGGTAAGTGTGAAGCCCTCTGTCTAATTCTTGCAAAGTGAGATTTTGTCTCCATAGAAATGTAATCAGATAGTGGAGCTCCATGCTATGGAAGACCATAGAGGGGATAATGTCAGTTCAGAGAGTGCTTGGGACACAGCTTGCATTGCTGTAGATTTATACAGCCTGTGAGAGTCTCCCTGGTCCACACTGCTATTTGTAGAGCCCTAGCACAACAAAGGGCTGTGACCTCCCATCACAGCCTCCTCCTCCATCCTTAGTTGTTGCCTTCAATCCTTTGTGAGAGGCTATCTAGGCTGTCTCTCACATATCCTTGTTCTCTTCTTCATTCTAGTTGTCTTTCCCAGTCCCAAGTCATGTCCTGCTACACCCAGTGTGTGCCATGCCAGC
>NW_024962343.1:0-1792 GCF_019238085.1 Lagopus leucura | reverse complement strand
GGGATGGTATTTTGAGGGACAGACGGACAGACGGACGCACCGGTAGCTGGAAGGGGGGAGTGGCGGGCAGACGGACAGACAGAGACCCTGGGCGGACAGACGGACTCCCTCCCAGGGGTGGGCGGACAGTCGGACAGACGGACATAAAGGCGGACAGGCGGACAATTGGACAGATGGAGAGAGGGACAGGCAGACGGACGGACAGCTGGACGGAAGGACGGACAAAGGGGACGCCGTGGATGGACGGACAGATGGACACCTGGATGGACAGAGAGCTGGGGATGGACAGAGGGACGACAGGACGGACAGACACCTGGACGGACAGCTGGACAAGGCAGCAGCCAGACAGGCGGACAGCGGACAACCAGACAGACAGACAGAGGAACAAGCAGGTGGACAGACAGACGGCTGGACAGGGGGACAACGGGATGGACAGAGAGGATAAGCAGGCAGACAGACAGACAGACAGACAGAGGAACACTCATGGACAGAGCGCCAGGAACGGAGGGCCAACGGGATGGACAGACAGACGGACAGAGGGACAATCGGACGGAGGGAGAGTCGAAGAACCAGACAGACAGACAGACAAAGGAACAACCGGGCAGACAGGAATAATCAGAAGGACGGACAGACTGACGGACGAAAAGACAGCTGGACAGAGGGACAAGCAGACAGACAAGCAGACAGCCTCCTGGACGGACAGACGGACGGACAGGCAGGTGGACATCTGGACGGGCAAACGGACGGACAGACGGACAGACGAACGGGCACCCGGATTGATGGACAGACAGACGGAAAGATGGACAGACAGACAGCTGGACAGCCAGGCGAAAGGACAGACAGACAGACAGATGGGCACCTGGATGGACGGACAGATGGACGGATGGGCGCCTGGACGGGCAGACATGGACGGATGGACGGACGGACACATGGATGGGCACCCGGATGGACAGACAGACAGACAGACGGGCACCTGGACAGACAGGCAGATGGATGAATGGACAGACAGATGGACGGGATGGGCAGACGCGGACAGATGGACGGACAGACACACGAATGGGCACAAAGGTGGATGGACAGATGGAGGGATGGATGGACAGACAGACACATGAATGGGCACCTGGATGGAAGGACAGATGGACAAACAGACAATGGGATGGACAGACAGACAGACAGACAAATAGATGGACGGACACACGGATGGGCACCTGGATGGACGGATGGACGGACAGACAGACAGACAGCTGGATGGACAGACAGACGAATGGATGGACAGACAGACAGATGGGCACCTGGCCGGATAGACGGACAGACAGGAAAGACAGACACCGGGATGGATGGACAGAAACAATGGATGGAAGGACGGATGGATGGACAGACAGACACCGGGATTGACAGATAGACACTGGGATGGACAGACAGACAGACACACGGATGGGCACCTGGGTGGGCAGACAAACAAACAGACAGGAAAGACAGACAGCTGGATGGACGGACGGACAGACAGACGAATGGATGGACGGACACAAGGATGGGCACCTGGATGGAAGGACAGACGGACGGATGGATGGGCAGCTGGATGGGCAGACGAACGGACAGACAGACAGACAGACAGCTGGATGGGCAGACAGACAGAAAAATGGATGGACAAACGGATGGACGGGCACCTGGATGGACAAACGAATGGACAGACAGACAGACACCGGGATGGACGGGCGGACGGACAGACGGATGGATGGACGGACACACGGATGGGCAGCTGTATGGGCAGATGAATGGACAGACAGACAGA
>NW_024962342.1:3204-4363 GCF_019238085.1 Lagopus leucura | reverse complement strand
AGCCACTGCCAGCCACTTCGAGGGCGGCAAGCCCCCCACCAGCCGCTGCCAGCCGCTGCCAGCCAGTGTTAGGGCGGCAAGCCCACCACCAGCCGCTGCAACTGCTGACAGCTGCTGCCAGGGCCGCAAGCCCCCCGCCAGCCGCTGCCAGCAACTGCCAATGTGGCAAGCCTCCCACCAGTTGCTGCCAGACGCTGCCACACTCTGCCAGGGCCGCAAGCCCCCCACCAGCCGCTGCCAGCCGCTGCCAGCCGATGTCAGCTTCTGCCAGCCACTGCCAGACGCTGCCAGGGCAGCAAGCCCCCCACCAGCCACTGCCAGTTGCTGACAGCTGCTGCCAAGGAGGCAAGCCCCCCACCAGTTGCTGCCAGCCGCTGCCAGCCGCTGCCAGGACCGCAAGCCACCCACCAGCCGCTGCCAGACGCAGCCAGCCGATGTCATCTTCTGCCAGACACTGCCAGCCGCTGCCAGGGCAGCAAGCCCCCCACCAGCCACTGCCAGCCGCTGCCAGGGCCGCAAGCCACCCACCAGCCGCTGCCAGTTGCTGACAGCCGCTGCCAGGGCAGCAAGCCCCCCACCAGCTGCTGCCAGCCGCTGCCAGGGACGCAAGCCCCCCACCAGCCGTTGCCAGCAGCTGCCAGCCGCTACAAGGGCAGCAAGCCCGCCACCAGCCACTTACAGCCGCTGCCAGCCACTGGCAGAGCCACAAGCACCCCAAACGCTGCTGCCAGCTGCAGCCAGCCGCTGCCAGGACCGCAAGACCCCCACCCGCCGCTGCCAGCCGCTGCCAGCCACTGCCAGGGCGGCAAGCCCCCCACCAGTCACTGCCAGCCACTCCCAGGGCCGCTAGCCCCCAACCAGCCACTGCCAGCCGCTGCCAGCAGCTGCCAGGGCAGAAGCCCCCCACCAGCCGCTGCCAGGGCCGCTGCTAGCATCTGCCAGCCGCTGCCAGGGCGGAAAGCCCCCCACCAGCCGCTGCCAGTTGCTGACAGCCGCTGCCAGGGCGGCAAAGCCCCCACCAGCTGCTGCCAGCCGATGCCAGGGCCACAAGCCCCCCACCATCCGCTGCCAGCCACTGCAAACCTCTGCCAGGGTTGCCAGCCCCACACCACCAGCTGCCATCCGCTGCCAGCCGCTGCCAGGGCGGCAAGCCCCCCAC
>NW_024962342.1:2770-3104 GCF_019238085.1 Lagopus leucura | reverse complement strand
GACAGCCGCTGCCAGGGCGGCAAGCCCCCCACCAGCTGCTGCCAGCCGCTGCCAGGGACGCAAGCCCCCCACCAGCCACTGCCAGCCGCTGCAAACCGCTGCCAGGGTTGCCAGCCCCCCACCAGCTGCTGCCAACCGCTGCCAGTCGTTGCCAGGCTGCAAGCCCTCCACCAGCCGCTGCCAGTTACTGACAGCCGCTGCAAGGCCGGCAAGCCCCAAACCAGCCGCTGCCAGCCGCTACAAACCGCCGCCAGGGTTGCCAGACCCCCACCAGCAGCTGCCATCCACTGCCAGTCGCTGCCAGGGCCGCAAGCACCCCACCAGCTGCTGCCAT
>NW_024962342.1:0-2670 GCF_019238085.1 Lagopus leucura | reverse complement strand
TTGCCAGCCGCTGCCAGCTGCTGCCAGCCACGTCCAGCCACTGCCAGTGCAGCAACGCACACACCAGAAGCTGCTAGCCTCTGCCAGCCGCTGCCAGCCGCTTCCAGCCGCTGCCAGGGCGGCAAGCCACACACCAGCCGCTGCCAGCCGCTGCCAGCAGCTGCCAGGGCAGATGCGCCCCCACCCTCCGCTGCCAGTCGCTGCCAGCCGCTGCCAGGGCGTCAAGCCCCCCACCAGTCGCTGCCAGCCGTTACCAGGGCCGCTAGCCACCAACCCGCCGCTGACAGCCGCTGCCAGGTCGGCCACCCCAAACCAGCCGCTGCTAGCCGCTGCCAAGGCAGCAAGCCCCCAACCTGCCGCTGCCAGTGCCGCTGCCAGCGGCTGCCAGCTGCTGCCAGGGCGGCAAGCCGCCCACCTGCCGATGCCAGCCGCTGCCAGCCTGTGTAAGGGCGGCAAGCACCCCACCAGCCGCTGCCAGTTGCTGACAGCCACTGCCAGGATGGAAAGCCCACCACCAGCCTCTGCCAGCCGCTGCCAGGGCTGCAAACCCCCCACCAGCCGCTGCCAGACCTTGCCAGCCAGTTATAGGGCGGCAAGCCCCCCACCATCCACTGCCAGTTGCTGACAGCATCTGCCAGGGCCACAAGCACCCTGCCAGCCGCTGCCAGCCGCTGCCAATGTGGCAAGCCTCCCACCAGTTGCTGCCAGCCGCTGCCAGCCGCTGCCAGCCGCTGCCACGGCAGCAAGCCCCCCACCAGCAGCTGCCAGCTGCTGCCAGCCTCTGCCAGGGCAGAAGCCACACACCAGCCGCTGCCAGGGCCGCTGCCAGCATCTGCCAGCCACTGCCAGGGCCGCAAGCCACCCACCAGACGCTGCCAACCGCTGCCAGCCAGTTAGGGCCGCAAGCCCCCCACCAGCCGCTGCCAGTTGCACACAGCCGCTGACAGGGTGGCAAAGCCCCCACCAGCTGCTGCCAGCCGCTGCCAGGGCCACAAGCCCCCCACCATCCGCTGCCAGCCACTGCAAACCGCTGCCAGGGTTGCCAGCCCCACACCTGCAGCTGCCAGCCGCTGCCAGCCGCTGCCAGGGCAGCAAGCCCCCCACCAGTCGCTGCCAACCGCTGCCAGCCTCTGCCAGGGCAGAAGCCCCACACCAGCCGCTGCCAGCTGCTGCCAGCCAGTTAGGGCCGCAAGCCCCCAACCAGCCGCTGCCAGTTGCTGACAGCCGCTGACAGGGCGGCAAAGCCCCCACCAGCTGCTGCCAGCCGCTGCAAGGGCAGCAAGCCCCCCACCAGTTGCTGCCAGCCGCTGCCAGCCGCTGCCAGGGCGGCGAGCCCCCCAGCAACCGCTGCCAGCCGCTGCCAGGGCCGCAAGCGCCCCACCAGCCGCTGCCAGCCTCAGCCAGCCGCTGCCAGGGCAGCAAGCCCCCCACCAGCCGCTGCCAGCAGCTGCCAGGGCCGCAAGCCACCCACCAGCCGCTGCCAGCCGCAGCCAGCCGCTGCCAGGGCCGCAAGCCCCCCACCAGCCTCTGCCAGCCGCTGTCAGCCAGTGTTAGGGCGGCAAGCCCCCCACAATCCGCTGCCAGTTGCTGACAGCTGCTGCCAGGGCCGCAAGCCCCCCACCAGTTGCTGCCAGCCGCTGCCAGCCACTGCCAGGACCGCAAGCCCCCCACCAGCCGCTGCCAGACGCTTCCAGCCGATGTAAGCTTCTGCCAGCCACTGCCAGCCGCTGCCAGGGCAGCAAGCCCCCCACCAGCCGCTGCCAGCCGCTGCCAAGGCCTCCAAGCACCCAACCAGCCGCTGCCAGCCGCTGCAAACCGCTGCCAGAATTGCCAGACCCCCACCAGCAGCTGCCATCCGCTGCCAGCCGCTGCCAGGGCCGCAAGCCCCCCACCAGATGCTGCCAGTCGCTACCAACAAATGCCAGGGCTGCAAGCCCCCCACAAGCTGCTGCCAGCCGCTGCCTGGGTCGCAAGCCCCTTGCCAGCCGCTGCCAGCTGCTGCCAGCCACGTCCAGCCACTGCCAGAGCAGCAACACACCAACCAAAAGCTGCTAGCCTCTGCCAGCCGCTGCCAGCCGCTTCCAGCCGTTGCCAGGGCGGCAAGCCCCCCACCAGCCGCTGCCAGCCGCTGCCAGCAGCTGCCAGGGCAGAAGCGCCCCCACCATCCGCTGCCAGCCGTTGCCAGGGCGGCAAGCCGCCCACCAGCCGTTGCCAGGGCCGCAAGCCCCCCACCAGCTGCTGCCAGTCGCTACCAGCGGCTGCCAGGGCCGCAAGCCCCCCACAAGCCCCTGCCAGCCGCTGCCAGGATCGCAAGCCCCTTACCAGCCGCTGCCAGCTGCTGCCAGCCACGTCCAGCCACTGCCAGAGCAGCAACGCACACACCAGAAGCTGCTAGCCTCTGCCAGCCGCTGCCAGCCGCTTCCAGCCGCTGCCAGGGCGGCAAGCCCCCCACCAGCCGCTGCCAGCCGCTGCCAGCAGCTGCCAGGGCAGAAGCGCCCCCACCATCCTCTGCCAGCCGTTGCCAGGGCGGCAAGCCGTCCACCAGCCGTTGCCAAGGCAGCAAGCCCCCCACCAGCCGCTTACAGCCGCTGCCAGCCACTGCCAGAGCCGCAAGCCCCCCAAAAGTTTCAGTCAGCTGCTGCCAGGACCGCAAGCGACCCGTCAGGCGCT
>NW_024962341.1:0-5253 GCF_019238085.1 Lagopus leucura | reverse complement strand
CGGGCGGTTGGAATTCTACCTCAGCCCAATCCTGCAGAAGCTGCCATGTGGTTGTCATGACCACAGCGCAGGACCCAGCGCTTGCTCCTGTGCAGCCTCATACGACTGGCCTCAGGCCGTCCCTCTGCAGGGCCTTCCTGCCCTCGGGCAGATGGACATTGCTTCCCAACAGCGTACCTTGCAGCGCAGGGCCTATGTACAATCCACACTGGAGTCCTATAGATCTCTATCAAGCTATCTATACCTAGACACACAGTCACCACTACCATCTTTTTTCTTAGTCTTGAGGTACACCATTCAGCTCTTTCATCGCCATCAAACAACCCCACTGACGGCACACTGCTGACACAACGTCCTTGCAAACACAGCAGCAACTCCTGGCACCGATAGCTCCGGGTACAACAAGCACAGGGCTCTGGATTGCTTTGGATGCAGTTGCAGCATGGATCTGAGGGCTTTGTGGAAGGGGATATATTGCAAATTGCACTGACGTTTTCAGACCATTTCTCTTTCGGCATGGTCCCAGCACCTGGCATGCTGATCATCATCCTGAATATACATTTTGTCAAAATTCCACAACTAATGAAATAGTTCCTTACCAAACGCAATCTGATCACTCTTCTGGCCATATTTTGTTCCAGCTACCGCTTCCTGCGGGTGGCACCAATAGCGCTGCATCACCTATAGCTCTCTGCTCTTACAGTTCTCACGCTGTCTGGGCAGTCCTCGTGGCCTCAAAACTCTCTCATGCCACACGTGCCACATTCTGAGGCACAGAATATGTATCACACTACTTCAAATGCTTTTTTTTTTTTTTTTTTTTTTAATATAATGACACTAGGGATAATCATCTGGAGCTAGAGCAATATGAAAAAATTCCCTTCAGTTCAACCATAAGTCTGCCCCATGGACTCCAGAAGAGCTCTAAGAATACGCAGGGTGGACATGGGTGGCAGCTACCATAACAGTAAGCAATGACAAATGAGGTTGGGAGTCATGCTGTGTCATTGCATCTGCGGGCAGGGATTTCTCCTTGGACTGAGCAGAGTGCAGATGTCGCCTAAGAACTTAGGATCATTCAGGAAAAGGAAATGAGTTATTAATTGAAGAAACTCACGTTCTAAAGGTACTTAGAAGGAGAGAGTATTTCCCAACAGAATGGGTTTAACTGTCTATGACCTGTTTTGTTGGACAGGTCTACTCTATGTATGCTTAGACTGACCTGAGAGGGCATGCTTCAGCACACCCCAGAATTTCCAGTTTCCACATCGTCCAGGCAGCGCAAGTGCGGTGTACGTCTCCCTTGGCACAGACATCAAGCTTTTCTTCCTGTGCAATCAAACACGTAGCGAGTCAGAATGCACTCGTGAACGTGAAACTCATTTTGCACGCAGCATTAGAATATAGCTAAGGTACCTCCACTGAGATGAGCAAGCTTCGGTTTGGGTTTGGGTTTAAAGGCTGCCAGCTTAGATAGAAACACTGCCAATCGGAAGGCTAAGAAACCTTGGCGCTTAACATTCCTGGAGACTTGGAGAGTTCTCAAATAAACCTTGAAAAGCTGCCTTGAAGTATTCCTGTTGAAAATTGCTGGGATGCCTTACCACATCATTCACCAGGACCATTCATATCATCCACCATAGATTAAATCAGTTTTAAAACCATGGATTGTAATTATCAGCAATACTTCCTCCCTGTGGATCTCAAGCCCTCGTGAGTGACTGCAATGGGGGGCGGCAAGGGGATTCTGGTGCCAAGCTGAACATCATTCCAGAAATCTGTTCTCCTGAACTAAAAATACGGGCTAAAGGAAACAAGGCGTGTATTCATCATTACACTGACCGCATCGGAGTGTGCTTTTGTGCACATGTGGATCTAGAGACATCGCTAAGAATTTAATTGGTCCACCCAATCCTTAAGCAACTCAGTAATTCAAGACACCTAACAAGGACGGAGGCTCAGTGGGCCATGGGCAAAGCAGGGAGGACAGAGGCAGGAAACAGGAAGGAGTTCAACTCCAGCTCTCCCACACAAAAAACTGGGAGAGCTGAGTCAGCACCACGGGAGGAGTTACGACACAGCTTGGGAGCTTACAGAGAGACCTGAGATTGCCAAAGGACGGCACCAGGGTAACTCTCACCAGTCCTGTGCAGGGGTTTCATGGATGCTTGGGATGCTGACTTCCACTGCCTGTGTCATTGGTAGGAAGTCCAGGTGACAAAGGCTCCTTCTGCCTGGGTAACACTTCTGTGGTTCCATGGTTATGACTGGGGGGGGAAAAAAAAAAAAAAAAAAAAAAAAAAAAGTAAAGTAAAGCACGCAAACCTGACAAATTTACTACTCCGCTGTTCTTGTCAGCATGACAACTCAGATGAGCGTTACGTGTCCTGCACCTGCCTGAAAATGCATCCAAGCCCATATTGCACACAGCTTCATCTCAGGGCCAAAAAGAAACAGTGCAAAGATGTTTAGAAGATTCTTGGTGCAGATGAAGGCGCAGTGTGCAGACTTATTCTCTTCAATTCTCTTCAATAATAAATATTGATTCATAATCCAAAGATAACTTATCAAGAAGTAGCACGAAAGGTCGATGAAAAGGAAATTACACGACAAACTATTTTCATTTAAGAAATCCCTGCTAAACCTCTCCCCATCAAAAAGGGAGCATCCTGGGCACTGTTAGCAGCAGTTCGGAGAACATCCTGCACCACAAGATGCGACACAGTCTTTTTTTCTTTATGAACAAGCCCCTCATTTCTCTACTTAGCATCAGATTCCCTCAAGTTCAAACACGAGGATCAGAACAGCCGCTCAGTCCTGATGAGAGGAACCCACAGCTGGGATGTCCCCCCGTCCCGTTCCACGCTATTTCCAGCATCGCTGGGGAAAGGAGGAGCGACTGCCATCACCTACCCAGGCTTCTGCGAGGCCTTCCATACGGTCACACATCACAAGGAGAAGCATGGCCGAGAGCTCTCGTGCCACAAAGCTCGGGGCTGCAGAAATCAAGGTTGCCCCCAAGATGCTGTGTGTAACAACAGGACTTACTGCACGTGAGACATGAAAGACAAGGTTAAGGTGAAAAAGCCTCCACTCCCCATGGATGTGGCTGTCTGCACAGACAACAGCTGCCTGCTGTCCAGCAGCCTGATGCTCACCCACCAAAGCACTCACCAGCAGATGCCTTTCACAGAATCATAGAATTAGCAAGCTTGGAAGAGATCTCCAAGATCATCCAGTCCAACCGTCCACCTACCACCAATATTACCCACTAAGCCACGTCCCTCACTGCCACATCTAACGTTTCTTGAACACCTGCAGGGACAGTAACTCCATCACCTCCCTGGGCACTCCTTGGAGAAGTGTTTCTTAACATCCAGCCTCAATCTCCCCCCGTGCAACTTGAGGCCATTCCCCCCAGTCCTATCGCTACTTACACGGGAGAAGAGGACGACCCCCACCTCGACATGACCTCTCTTCAGCTCATTGTAGAGAGGGATAAGGTCTGCCCTGAGCCTCCTCTTCTGCAGGCTAAATAATCCCAGTTCTCTCAGCCAGCCACTCCCCATGAGACTGGTGCTCTACACTCCTCACAGTTTCACTGCTCTTCTCTGGCAATATCTCGGGGATTCAGTGTCCTTCTTGTAGTCAGGGACCCAGAACTGAACACAGCACTCAAGGTGAGGACTCACCAGAGCTGAGCACAGGGGGATGATCACATCCCTGCTCCTACTGGCTCCAGAGCTGAGCACAGGGGGATGATCACATCCCTGCTCCTGCTGGCTCCAGCCCTTTGCACTGCACTTCCCATCTCAACCATCCCTTCTGCGGTAGCGCTTGCATCCTCACTCAGGGCTGGAGCTCAAGACCTCAACGCAACAGGAAGAACACAGCATGCAACTGGAAGATGCGTCTCAAAGCCGACAAGAGTCACCTCTCTGAACTTGGGCACAACTCACCAACCGAGAGCCAGGCCTTGCAAACTTGGCTTATCTGAGCACATTAGACGGGGCTGTACATCAGACCACAAGCATCCATTGCAATTGCAGCTCCACGTAGAGAAGAACGTCAATTAACAGGTGTGAATGAATTCACTTACAAGCTGCACAACGAGTCTGTTCTTCATTAAAAAACCCACATGGATTCCTAAGCCAAAAAGAGAACAGCAAGAGCTAATAGTGATGGAAGAGGTTCCTGGTTCTAAACCTCATCCTCTTACCCCAATTTTCCTTGCCTCGTACCCTACCCCAATTCCTGGACAATGCCCACAGACTTAAACTCAGACCTCAACTCCAGGAGCTGAACATGAACAAATCTAGCCCAGAGCAACAGGATGGCAGACACACAGCGGAAGACAACCAACCTGCAGAAGCAGCTCCGCTGGGGTTGGTCCAGATGTTTGTATGCTCCCTTCCATGGCTCAGGCCGAGCTTGCTGAGCTGCTCCTCCTTTGCGCAGGGGGAGAGCGGTGCAGATGCTATGTGCTGGCTATGCACAGCGTGCCTTTCACTTGATTTTCCTCTCTCCATCTTCCATTAGCAAACAGCATTTCAAATCTTTCCTCGTGAAAAAATCACCTATGTAAAAAAGAATCGGCAATCTTGCTTTTGAAGTTTCCTTATTTATACAACTTGATGTTTTAAAGCAGAAGCTCACCTAGCAGTGACCTACCTTAGACAAGCCCAACCTGCAGGGAAAAGTCATTCCTGTGGGTGCAGAGTCTGCAGACACATTTCCAGGTCCCAGTGTCAGCCCACTTCTCAGCACAGCTTTACCAACCACAGAAATCCAGTTTACGCCTGCCGTGCTTTTCTCCCTTCTGAAACGCTGCATCGCTGCAAGAAGCAAAGATTAAAATCACAGAACCACAGAATTGGGGTTGCAGGGGACCCCCAGTGATCATTGAGTCTAAAGTCCCTGCAAAACGGGCTCCCTACAGCAGGCTGCGCAGGTGGGCGTCCAGGTGGTTCTGGAATATCTCCAGAGAAGATGAAGCCACAGCCTCCCTGGGCAGCCTGTTCCAGCGCTCCGTCATCCTCACCGTGAAGAAGATCCTTTGCATTTTGGTGCAGAACTTCCTGTGCTCCACTTTGTGGCCATTTCCCCTTCTCCTGTCCCCACAGATCGCTGACAAGAGGTTGGCCGTGTCCTTTGGACTCTCACACTGAACAAATACGTAAGCATTAATCAGATCTGCTCTCAGTCTTCTTTCCTCAAGGCTGAACAGACCCAGGTCCCCCAGCCATTCCATAC
>NW_024962340.1:2324-5530 GCF_019238085.1 Lagopus leucura | reverse complement strand
TGTCGCCCCTGTCACGGACATAGATTGATCTGGTCAAATCCGTGACAGATTTTTGGCGCCCAACGTGGGGCACGACTGCTTTTTAGCTTTTTGAACGAATCTCTTTTTCTCTCTTATCTTAGAGAGCTTCGTTAGGGAGCATTATCAGTAGTTCAGGTTTCTGTGCTGGAAAACCTGACCTTGAAAGATTAGGCGTACTGCCAGTGTTCTGGGATATTTGTAAACTTTGAGCACTACTTAGTCTGGGTAGTGCCTTTTTTTTTTTTCTCTCCTCTTGTTAGCTTCAATTCATTAACCCTTTTTTAGCAAGCACCAGCGATGAACCCACTCGTTATCGTGGGGGTGCTGGGTAAAGGATTAAAAGCAATGGTGTTAGTCACAACCTACTGGCCAATAATCCAGCTCATAATTATGTGTTGTGGAATTGCAACCATATATAGGTACCTAATGACACTGATGGAGACACCTATGTTTTACCTATTTGCAATGTGGTATGATTTGAACTTTGACATCTACATCCCAGAAGGAATGGCTAATTTCACAAACAACTACATCCCAGAAGGAATGGCTAATTTCACAAACAACTACATCCCATATGGAGTAGCTAATTTCACAAACAGCTACATCCCAAATGGAATAGCTAATTTTACAAACAACACAATGTTTAGACCAGTCTCCGGGTTTTCTTTTCGGTTTGTGAAACGTTTTTCGAATCTTGAATTAATACTCATGTTGTTGTTCGTGTCATCAATTCTCCTGAATGTATTCCTAAGCATTCGTAATAAGGGAAAGGAGTCTCTTCCGAAACTAGAGAATGATGATTGGCAGGGAATATGGAGAGGTTTAGGAAAGGTTTTAGAAGCATGGGGACCCGCAGTGTCATGGGATTTTACTCTTGAACACCTGTGGGATCCTGAGAAACTAAGCCAGTATTTGAGTCAGGGACTATGCGGCTTACATAAATCTAAGGAGGTACAACTTATTTGGGGTTTGGCTTGTGCTTACCGTGCCCTATATAATACCATTCGGGAGAGAGAGAGTTTCCGAGCTGAGGTTCAAGCCAAAGGGGAAAATCCCCAAGTCAAATCTAATCAATCACAAGAGACACCAGTAACAATACCAGTTGCTCCTGTGGAGGGCAAGAAATGGAAACGAGTGTCTTCGCGTCTTGAACGAAAAAGAGAAGAAGAGGAGGAGGAGGAGGAAGACCCAGGCGAGGGGCCCTCCTCAGAACCACCACCATCGCGAAAGGCAAAAGCGAAAACTAAGAGACATGCAGAAGAGAGTGATGAAGAGGAAGTCTCTATTACTACTCGCCGGCCTCTAAAGATGACTGAAATCCAAGGTTCAAGAAAGGAGTTCACACGGCGCCTGAATGAAAGTATTGTTTCCTGGTTGGTTCGCTGTTGGGACAGTGGGGCCCATAGCTTGTCTCTGGATGGTAATGAAGCTCGCCAACTAGGTGCCATCGCCAGAGATCCAGCTATTGACAGAGGAATTAGTCGATGTTCGGATGAGGCTGCCTCCCTCTGGGAACGAGTGTTAACAGCTGTGAAGGAAAAGTATCCCTTCAAAAATAGCTTGAAGATTGCAATGAAAAAATGGGATACAGTTGAAAAGGGTATCCAGTATTTGAGGGAAATAGGCGTGGTGGAAATGTTGTATGACCCTGACTTTGTTCCTAACCACCCACAACAAAACCGCGACCCTGAAAGAGTGAGGACAACGCCTGAGATATGGCAGAAAATCGTGACAACAGCGCCGGACAAATATGCCGCTACACTAACATCAGCATGTGACAGATACCAGGAACAACAGAGAACGCCCTTAATTTATGAATTAATTGTTACGCTCCAAAACTACGAACAATTGCTGTCCCCAATTCATTCTGCCGTTGCTGCAATATCAAGAATGATGACGGAGCAAGTGTCTCAACTGATTAACCGTGACAAACCTGTAGCAGTATCAGAGACGCTGGATGAAGATCAGGATAATCAAACAAGTCTAGCGAAGGATGTGAAGGAGATGAAGGAGACGATGAGATTTTTGCAAGCCCACCTAACTAAAGACAATGAACCTTCCTTCTTACGTGCACGATCAAAAATCTCAGCTGTTAGAGGCAGACGCTCTCCAGCTCAAGTAAGGAATAATACACCGCGAATTGCCTTATGGTATTACCTACGTGACCATGGAGAAGACATGGGGAAGTGGCACGGTCAACCTACTCCTGTACTACGAGCCCGGGTGAAAGAATTACAAGGCAGATCAACCACCAGTGCAGTTGCTCCAGTTACCACAGGTAATGAATAGAGGGGCCCTGCCCTCGAGTCATGAAGGGACAGAATCAATCCATATTTCTGGAGTGACCGGGGGCTCTCAAGAATTGACTGTGTTGGAGGCCGAGATAAGCCTCACTGGTAAGGACTGGCAAAAACATCCTATTGTGACGGGCCCAGGGGCTCCATGTATACTAGGTATTGATTATCTCAGAAGGGGGCATTTCAAGGATCCTAAGGGGTATCGATGGGCCTTTGGAATAGCTGCTGTGGACACAGACAACATTAAGCAGCTGTCTGTTCTGCCTGGCCTGTCAGAAGATCCATCTGTTGTGGGGCTGCTGCGAGTAAAAGAGCAACAGGTACCGATTGCTACAAAAGTGGTGCACAGGCGTCAGTACCGTACCAACAGGGATTCTTTGCTCCCCATTCATAAGTTAATTCGTCAACTAGAGAGCCAGGGAGTGATCAGCAAAACTCACTCGCCTTTTAACAGCCCCATATGGCCAGTGCGTAAAGCCAGTGGAGAATGGAGGCTGACGGTGGACTACCGTGGTCTGAATGAAGTCACACCCCCACTGAGTGCTGCTGTGCCGGACATGTTAGAACTCCAGTATGAACTGGAGTCAAAAGCGGCCAAATGGTATGCCACCATTGACATTGCTAATGCCTTCTTTTCCATCCCTTTGGCCAAAGAATGTAAGCCACAGTTTGCTTTCACATGGAGGGGCATTCAGTATACCTGGAACCGTTTGCCCCAGGGGTGGAAACACAGCCCGACCATTTGCCATGGGTTGATTCAAACTGTATTGGAACAGGGCAGTGCTCCTGAGCACCTGCAGTACATTGATGACATCATTGTGTGGGGCGATACAGCAGCAGAAGTCTTCACAAAAGGAGAGAGAATGATCCAAATTCTTCTGAGTGCTG
>NW_024962340.1:0-2224 GCF_019238085.1 Lagopus leucura | reverse complement strand
GTGATCGACAAAATCACTGCTATGTCTCCACCCACTAGCAAAAGAGAGACACAATCTTTTCTGGGTGCAGTGGGCTTTTGGAGAATGCACGTTCCAAACTACAGCCTCATTGTAAGCCCCCTTTATTATGTGACGCGAATGAGAAATGAGTTTACATGGGGCCCTGAGCAGCAGCAGGCTTTTGAACAGATTAAACAAGAGATAGCCCGTGCCGTGGCCCTAGGGCCAGTACGGACTGGACAGGGTATAAAGAACATCCTCTACACTGCTGCTGGAGAGAACGGTCCCACTTGGAGTTTGTGGCAAAGAGCCTCAGGAGAGACCCGAGGCCGACCCCTGGGATTCTGGAGTCGGGCATACAGAGGGTCTGAAGAGCACTACACTCCAACTGAGAAGGAGATCTTAGCCGCTTATGAAGGGGTTCGGGCTGCTTCCGAAGTAGTCGGTACTGAAACACAGCTCCTTCTGGCACCTCGACTGCCAGTGCTGAACTGGATGTTTAAAGGAAAGGTTCCCTCCACCCATCATGCTACTGATGCCACTTGGAGTAAGTGGATTGCACTGATTACACAACGAGCACGGATGGGGAACCTCAGCCGTCCAGGAATCCTAGAGATCATCATGGACTGGCCTGAAGGTAAAAAGTTTGGAACACCACCGGGAGAAGAAGTATCACGTGCTAAAGAAGCCCCACCATACAATGAACTACCGGAGAATGAAAAGAAATATGCCCTGTTCACAGATGGATCGTGTCGTATTGTGGGAAAGCATCGCAGATGGAAATCTGCTGTGTGGAGCCCCACACGACAAGTTGCAGAGGCCACCGAAGGGAAAGGAGAATCAAGCCAATTTGCAGAGGTAAAGGCTGTCCAACTGGCCTTAGATGTCGCTGAACGGGAGAGGTGGCCAATGCTTTATCTTTACACTGACTCATGGATGGTAGCAAATGCCTTATGGGGGTGGTTACAGCAGTGGGAGCAAAATAACTGGCAAAGAAGGGGTAAACCTATTTGGGCTGCTGAACTGTGGAAAGACATTGCTGCCCGAATAAAGAATATGATTGTAAAGGTGCGCCATGTAGATGCTCATGTGCCCAAGAGTCGGGCTACTGAAGAACAGCAAAATAACCATCAGGTAGATCGAGCTGCCAGAATTGAGGTGGCTCAAATAGACCTGGACTGGCAGAACAAGGGTGAATTATTTCTGGCTCGGTGGGCCCATGAGACCTCAGGTCATCAAGGGAGAGATGCAACATACAAATGGGCTAGAGACCGAGGGGTGGACTTAACTATGGATGCCATTGCACAGGTTATTCATAACTGTGAAACATGTGCCATCATCAAACAAGCCAAGAGGATGAAACCTCTGTGGGAAGAAGGGCGATGGCAAAAGTACAAATATGGGGAGGCCTGGCAGGTTGATTATATCACCTTGCCACGATCTCGCAATGGTAAGCATTATGTGCTTACTATGGTGGAGGCAACCACTGGGTGGCTTGAAACATATGCAGTACCCCATGCTACCGCCCGAAACACCATACTGGGTCTCGAGAAACAAGTCCTGTGGCGACACGGCACCCCAGAAAGGATTGAGTCAGATAATGGGACTCATTTCAAAAATTCTCTTGTAAATACTTGGGCCAAAGATCACGGCATTGAGTGGATTTACCATATTCCCTATCATGCTCCAGCCTCTGGTAAAATTGAACAATACAATGGACTGTTAAAAACGATGCTAAAAGCACTGGGTGGCGGAACATTTAAGCACTGGGAGAAGCATTTGGCAGAAGCCACCTGGTTGGTCAATACCAGAGGATCTATCAATCGTGATGGTCCTAACCAATCCAGTTCCCTACATACCGTAGAGGGAGATAAAGTCCCTGTTGTACATGTAAAGAACATGTTAGGAAAGGCAGTTTGGGTTCTTCCAGCTTCTGGAAAGGGCAAACCTCTCCGTGGTACAGTTTTTGCCCAGGGACCAGGATCCACTTGGTGGGTGATGCAGAAGAATGGGGATGTCCAATGTGTACCACAAGGAAACTTGATGCCGGGGGAGTGCAGTTACTAATTCTATGTATATGTACATAGCCATGTGTGCATTTTAATCATTTTTTGTTTGTTTGTATATATGTATATATATTTTAAGCATGATGTAACGATGTAGAATAAGGGGTGGAATGTCATGGTTCTATGTTTTTTGTTTTTTGTTTTTTTGTTTTTGGGTT
>NW_024962339.1:0-1122 GCF_019238085.1 Lagopus leucura | reverse complement strand
CGGCTGGCAGCGTCTGGCAGCGGCTGGTGGGGGGCTTGCAGTCCTGGCAGCGGCTGGCAGCGGCTGGCAGAACTGGTGGGGGGCTTGCGGCCCTGGCAGCAGCGGTCAGCAACTGGCAGCGGATGGTGGGGGTCTTGCCGCCCTAACAGTGGCTGACAGCGGCTGGCAGAAGCTGGAGGGGGGCTTGCGGCCCTGGCAGCGGCTGGCTGCGGCTAACAGCGGTTGGTGGGTGGCTTGCGGCCCTGGCAGCGGCTGGCAGCGGCTGGTGGGGGGCTTGCTGCCCTGGCAGCGGCTGGCTGTAGCTGGCAGCGGCTGGTGGGGGGCTTGCGGCTCTGGCAGTGGCTGGCAGCGGCTGGTGGGGGGCTTGCCGCCCTGGCAGCAACTGGCTGCGGCTGGCGGCGGCTGGTGGGGTGCTTATGGCTCTGGCAGGTCCTGGCAGCGGCTGTAAGCGGCTGGTGGAGGGCTTGCGGCCTTGGCAGCGGCTGGCTGCTGCTGGCAGCGGCGGGTGGGGGGCTTATGGCTCTGGCAGGTCCTGGCAGCGGCTGTAAGCGGCTGGTGTGGGGCTTGCGGCCCTGGGAGCTGCTGGCAACGGCTGGTGGGTGGCTTGCAAACCTGGCAGCGGCTGGCAGTGGCTGGTGGGGCGCTTCCGCCGTGGCAGCTACTGGCAGCGGCTGGCAGCGGCTGGTGTGAGGGTTGCTGCTCTGGCAGCGGCTGGACGTGGTTGGCAGCAGCTGGCAGCGGCTGGCGGGGGGCGTGCGGCCCTGGCAGCGGCTGGCAGCGTCTTGTGGGGGGCTTGCCGCCGTGGCAGCGGCTGGCAGCGGATGGCAGCTGCTGGTGTGGAGCTGGCAAACCTGGCAGCGGTTTGCAGTGGCTGGCAGCGGATGGTGGGGGGCTTGCCGCCCTAACACTGGCTGGCAGCGGCTGGCAGTGGCTAGTTGGGGGCTAGCGGCCCTGGGAGCGGCTGGCAGCGACAGGTGGGGGGCTTGCGTCCCTGGCAGCGACTGGCAGTGGCTGGCAGAAGCTGACATCGGCGGGCAGCGTCTGGCAGCGACTGGCGGGGGGCTTGCGGCCCTGGCAGCAGCGGTCAGCAACTGGCAGCGGATGGTGGGGGGCTTGCCGCCC
>NW_024962338.1:0-2381 GCF_019238085.1 Lagopus leucura | reverse complement strand
GGTTGGGGCCTGTGGCAGCGCCAGAGTTCTGTTCGGACCCCCATTGGTTTCTGGTCTCAGGTTTGGCACGGAGCAGAAGAAAGATACAGTATGATTGAAAAACAGTTATTGGCTGCCTATTCGGCATTACAGGCAGTAGAGCCAATAACTCAGACAGCTGCAGTTATAGTCAAGACCACTCTGCCAATTCAGGGGTGGGTGAAGGATCTGACCCACCTTCCTAAGACAGGGGTGGCCCAAGCACAAACAGTGGCACGATGGGTCGCCTATCTCAGCCAAAGGAGCAGTCTGTCTTCATCCCCCTTGAAAGAAGAACTTCAGAAGATCCTAGGCCCAGTTACATATCACAGTGATGCACCAAAAGAAATACTGGTCGCTCCACCAGAGAAGAGTCCCGTTCACGAGGGAAAATATCCTATCCCTGAAGATGCCTGGTACACAGATGGGTCCAGCAAGGGCAACCCGAGCAAGTGGAGAGCAATAGCATACCATCCTTCCACCGAGACAATCTGGTTCGATGAGGGGGATGGTCAGAGCAGCCAATGGGCAGAACTGCGAGCCGTGTGGATGGTTATAACCAAGGAACCCGGTGATGGTATCCTGAACATCTGCACAGATAGTTGGGCTGTGTACCGGGGGCTCACTCTCTGGATTGCACAGTGGGCCACCCAGGAATGGACTATCCACGCCCGACCGATCTGGGGCAAAGACATGTGGTTAGATATATGGAATACGGTCAAACACAGGACTGTACGTGTCTACCATGTTTCTGGTCATCAGCCCCTACAGTCACCGGGAAACGATGAAGCCGACACATTGGCCCGAGTTCGATGGATTGAGAATTCACCATCTGAGAACATCGCCCGCTGGCTACATCAGAAGCTACGGCATGCTGGACAAAAGACAATGTGGGCAGCTGCTAAAGCATGGGGACTGCCCATACAACTATCTGATATTGTCCAGGCATGCCAGGATTGCGACGCTTGCTCCAAGATGAGACCGAGATCGTTGCCCGAAACAACAGCCCATCTTGCTAGGGGACACAATCCTCTCCAGCGATGGCAGGTCGATTACATCGGGCCCCTTCCTCGTTCCGAAGGGGCAAGATATGCCCTGACCTGTGTCGACACTGCAAGTGGGCTACTGCAGGCCTATCCAGTACCGAAAGCAAACCAGGCATATACCATCAAGGCACTCACTAAACTGATGTCTGCCTACGGGACACCTCAAGTCATCGAGAGCGACCAAGGGACTCATTTTACTGGTGCAACGATACAGCGCTGGGCAGAAGAAAATAACATCGAATGGCGATTCCACCTGCCATATAATCCAACAGGGGCAGGCCTCATCGAACGTTATAATGGTATTCTTAAGGCTGCCCTGAAGACAGACTCCCAGTCCTTGCAGGGGTGGACAAAAAGACTGTATGAAACCCTGCGGGACCTGAATGAAAGACCTCGAGATGGCAGACCCAGTGCCCTGAGAATGTTGCAGACGACATGGGCCACCCCGCTTAGGATCCAAATTACGGGCACTGATCATCAGGTAAGACCCCAAATTGGTAATGAAAATAATCTTCTGCTCCCTGCCCCTGAAAACTTAGAGCCAGGTACCCATAAAATAAAATGGCCCTGGAAGGTGCAGGTAGGACCCAAGTGGTGTGGCCTACTTGCACCTTGGGGGAGACTATTGGAGGTGGGAGGCTCAGTAGTCCCTCCAGTAATAGGTACATGGCCTACTGATATTATGGTCAACACTCCGATCTTTATTGCTAAAGGGACCCCCATCATGTCCCTATGGCAGATCAGGACACCTCCTTTGGTGCCTGATATCGTTATGCAGCCGCAGATATCCGGCAAAAAGGTGTGGTACAGGCGGCCAGGACGTGCCCCAGTACAAGCGGAAGTGTTGACCCAAGACAGAAATACGGCCTGTATCTTGCCCTGGAGAGCAGACCTTCCCCTCCTGGTACCTGTAAAACATCTGTATTACTCCCCGTGAGTCTGTGAGCCTTCAGGACCACCGGAAGGAACAAAATGCCATCAAGCGTTCCAGTGTTGCTGTCAGATCACGTACAACACCCGGTGATGGTCTGCATGGGACTGATGGAACATAGAATGGACTTGCACCTCAGGACCTCATGCCTCCAGGCACATCATCGAGCACTGGCCCATAGAAGAGTATGGACATCCACTAATCATCACTTGTCTTGAACTGTACCAACATACGTCGCGATAAAATTGTATAAGCGTCGCGATATACCGGATCTCTGTATTAGGGAAAGCTTACCCTTTTGTTAACCTGATCATTGGTTCACGCCGTGAAGGGGTGGAGTGTATGGGAACTGCTGAGTCACGGCCTGAACCTCTGATTGATCACCT
>NW_024962337.1:0-7348 GCF_019238085.1 Lagopus leucura | reverse complement strand
GGAAGGGAAGGCGCCGGGTTTGGGGCTCGCAGCACTTCCCCAGGAGCTGCCTAAAGACAACCGAAGGTCTTTATTCATCTCCTATGTACAAATCGCAGCGCCGCGGCCCAAAGCAGAGCGCGAACACGGGACAGAGCAGCGGATACATTCAGTGCGGCGCCGGGGGGGGGGGGGGGGGGGGCGGCCCCAGCTCCGCTCGGGGGTGACGCGTTGCAGCGCCTCACACTTTTGGAAAGGGGCGAAGTCCGACAGCGAGCGCCATTCCTGTACGTACAGCAGCCGCCCGGCGCTGAGCCACGCGGGGCTCCTCTCCCTGCGGAACGGCTCACGGCTGCCGACGGGGAGAGAAACCGCAGAGCGGCGGCGGGGAGAGGCGCCGTGAGGCCGGGCCCCGCAGCCCCGCACGCCGAATAACGCGCGGACCCGTGGGGCTCGCTGTTTCCGCCGTGGTTTTCGTTGCATTATTTCGGTACTGGCCGTACTGAGCCGCCCCGCGTGGAGAACACGAGCGCGGCCCGCGCTGCGGCTGCCGGGCATCACCGCAGCGGAACGTCCCACCCCGCGGGCTCCCGCGACGTCCCCGCAGCGCCGAACCGGAGCTCCGCGGCTCCGCTCCGACCCCACCGCCATCGTCCGTCCCGCGGCGCTCAGCCCCCCCCAGCGGCGCCGCTCACCTCCGCGCTCCCTGCAGGCGGAGAAGCGCCGACGCTCAGCACGGCCGCGGGTGGGGGACGAAGGGGCGGCCGCAGCCCTGCGGCGGTGGGGTTCGGTGCGGCGCTTCTGGGCTCCGTCGGGCTCCGAGCCGAAGGCGGGCGCGGCGCAGCGCCGTGGCCCCGCGGCGGCACTATGTGTAGAAGATGATCTCTGGGATCTGTCCGTCCTCCACCGAAGTGCCGTTGTTGTTCCCGGCCGCGTAGCAGAAGGTGAAGCAGGTCTTGGCGCCGCTGGTGGGCGACTCGTGAATCACCTTGCGCAGCCCTTTGGTGCCGTAGTGAGAATCGGGGCCCTGCGGGGACGCAGGGCGGCTCAGGCACAGCGCGTGGCTCCGCGCTCCCTCCCTCCCTCCCTCCCCCTCTGCCCTGCGTGCGGCCCCTCAGCCCCACCGCCCCCCCAGGTACCTTCAGAGTAGCGCACGCCGTGTAGTTGACGTTGGGCAGAACCTCCACGGGCTCCTTGAACATCACACGGAACGTGTTGGAGGAGCCGTCGCAGCTGAAGCCCGTGTCGTTCTGCCCCAGCACCGTGTTACTGTCCGTGTGGATGATCTGCAAGAGACGCAACGGCTTTCCACCCGTGTGACAGCCGCGGGCATGGATCCCCACCCCCAGGGATCTGCACCCCACTGTGCTCCCCCCCCACATCCCAGCCACATACCTGGATGTTCACCTGGTAGTCTGTGGGGCCGTGAATGGAGCCGTACAACCCAAACCCAACCACGAAGATGCGTTTGTTCACTGAGAACCTGCAGGGGCAGACAGCCTCGCTCAGAGCGCCGCTGCAGCGCCGACACGTCGCCAACGCCACCCCTGCTGCCGCCCCACACCTCACACCCACAGCTGGAATCCTCTGCTGAGATCCTGACCCGTAAAGCTGGCTGTGCTACGGCCCCGAGTTCGTTTGGTTTCACGTGGGGGAAGCAGAGCCGCGCCGCCCCATCGCTGAGCCCCACAGCGCACTGAGTTGGGGGGCTGCAGGACGACCCAGTGCCAGCAGCAGCTCCCAGTGCTGCTCTCACAGAGCTGCTCCGAGAACCCACTGCACACAGGAAAGGGGAATCGGGGCAAATTGCTCCAGAGCGCAGGAACGCCCGGGCCCTCAGTGCAGCACGGCAGGCTTCCCCCGGCCCAGCACAGTGCTGGAAGGGCACGGGGGCAATGCTGGGCTGGAAGGACGCACGCCTGCCCCGCTGCTGTGCCCCAGCCCGGCTCCGTATGGCCACGGCTCACAGCAGCGCCACGCACGGCTCACCCGGCTGCACCGCGTACCCACGGAGGCAGCGGTGAAAAGGCGCCGTGCCTGCAGGACTGCACCAGCGCCACTTCCCTGCCCTGCAACCAGCGTCACCCCACAGCACCGCGGCTTCCCGGCCGCCCCCCGCCCGCTCCAGCCGCAGCCCGGCCCGGCTGCACGCGGCTGCTCCTCCCCCGGCCCGGCCCTGCGACGTCAGCAGCAAAGCGGGCGGCAAAGCCCCTCATCCGACCCTCAGCAACCAGCGGCACCGCTGAGCCCCGACCGCCTCGCTGCCCCGCGGCTACGAGAGCCGCCCCAGCAGCGCATTGGACGCAGCGCTGGCACTCAGGAGCAAGCAGCCGCCTGCAGCTGCGCGCACAGCAGAACGCGGCCGCTCTCTCCCGCGGCCGGCAGCAGGGCCTGGCACGCTGCCCTGCGGGCACGGGGAGGAAAGCTCGGGAAACACGAATCTATCGGCAGCAGAACGAGCAGAGAAGCTGACCTTATCCTGTCACTAGTCCCACTGTACCCCCAGCGGCTCTCCACCTGCTGGAATCGGCTGATGCTGCACTCCTTCCCCCGCAGGCAGCAGCGCGGCCGGTCGATGAACTCCACACGCGGTTTGGGGTTCACGGTGAAGTGCAGGAACAGGCTGACCACCTCCCGGTCCGTCAGGATCCCCGACTGGGCCGGCCCTGCAGGGAGCACGGAGCAGCACGGTGAGCCCAGGGCTGCCAGCACACGGTGCTGGGAAACACAGCATCACTGCTGCAGGGCTGTGAGCTCCCGGGGAACTGCAGCACCTCTGCGCCGTGCCTGGACAAGAGCAGCTGTGGCAGCAGCTCCCTGCACCTTCACACGGGAACTGGGCAGAAATCAGTGCTGCAGCTCCTCCAGCAGAAGCTGCTCTGCTTCTCTGTGAGCAGAGAGGCTCTCACAGAGCACGGCTGGGGGTTGGAGATGTGGGATGCAGGAGCTGCGTGGACCAGAGGAACGGCCAGAGGCACAGAGCTGACGGAGCAATGAGTGCGAGGGGATTTTGCTTAGCAAGAATGAACCATCGTTAATCACATCTGAAATGACCCCGTGCAACGCACAGCTCTGGGCCCCACAGCTGCTGACACAGCACTGCTGGGAGGAGAGCTGGGGGTTCCCTTCCCTGAGCTCTGCTGTGCTCTGCCTGGAAGAGCCGGAGCCACTGGGTGCTGCAGGCATGGGGGGGGGGGGGGGGGCGGGGGTAACTCACTGCACCTCCACTTGGGTGCAGTGTTCTGGAGTTTCTTTTGCTCATTTTTTGGGTTAAAGAGGACGGAAAAAGCTTGCAGGGTTTGTCAGAAAGGAGAAATGTGCTGGGAGAGACTCAGCACCACCAGCTGGAAGAATGCTGACGGCCCTCGTGGGGGCTGAGCTCTGTGTGGCAGCGGCTGGATGAGGCCAGCAGTGAACAGAAGGGAGCCTGGAGCGCAGTGTGGGACAGGCAGGCACCCAGCTCACCTGGCAGAGCGCTGACACCTCCACCAGAGCACAGGGTGGGGGGACGGGGGGAGGAAGAGGACAAGCACAGTAATTTCTGAAGCCAAAGATAACAGAACAGCCTCCAGCTGAAATTCACAACGAGTGCAATTTGGTGTGACAGCCGGGACGGTTACCTGCTGCAAACTCCTCAATCGTCATCAGTGGGAAGCGGATGAGCGCCAGCGCTTTGCCCAGCACCTTCCTCTTGTTCTCAGGCACCACCTGCAGCTGCTGCCTCTGACACTCAGCCTCCGACCAGCGAACCACGGCTCCGAACAAACGAACCTCCCGGATGCCCAGCGTGTCGCGCTCCAGCACGGCCACCAGCGTGTCTGCAGGGACACAGGGCACAGCCAGCACTGCCCCTCTGTTCTGCATGCTGACTGCAGCAGGAGGAGCTGCAGTGTAACTCGGGGTGGCATAAAAGCCCCCAGCCTCACACCCTGTGTGCCGTCCCCTCAGAAGGAAGGTTGACGACCGAGCGTTAGCACCTACGAGCAGCGCACAGCGAGCTGGGCTGCTGTGTAGGATAATTAAGAGAACCAGTTCTTGCTTCTACAACAACACCTCTGTAACTCCAGAGCCTGAGGAAGGCTGGGGAACGCTGCCAGCTCAGCAGGGGAAGGCATGCTAGGCCCAGCCCAAACCTGCCGGCGGCAGCACAGCACGCAGCCGCTGTGTGGTGCCCACAGAAATTCAGCTGCACGAAGCCAGCAGCTCCAATGCATTTCTGCTCTGCAGCCACTTCGTGCAGCCTCCCTCAGATCGACCCGGAGCAGATGGAAGCCCAGGTGTCCATGGGCAGGAGCACAGCGCACGGGCAGCCCGCAGGGGAGGGATCATGCTCACCAAGGTCGATGTCAGTGAAGCCCTCTGCGTTGATGGCATCGGATGTGTTCTTGTCGATGTTCTCCAGGCACAGGCTGGCCAGCTGAGGCTCATCAAACAGCCTCGCCTGGTCGTGAAGAAGCACTCATTAACACACAGGGCTCTTTACAAGTTGATGCCAAGCGCTGGCGCTCCCCCCCTCCCCACACCCCATCCTCATTGGCGCTGCTGTGCCTGACCACAGCAGTCTTTCAGGCGTTGAACGCAGCAAGGCAAAGGCCAGAACGCAGATCTGCATGGGGCACGGCTCTGCTCCAGCTGTGCACGACCCCAGGCACACGTTTCCTCCTACACACAGCACCACAATGAGCAGCCAGCTGAACGAGGCTCATTTTCTCACATGGTTTTTGTTCTTCAGAGGTGGCTCTGCACAACTGCTCCACTTGCTGTAAGGATGCACAGAGGTGGCTCCTGGTGCAGCAACGCAGCCAGGCTGACACCGTGCAGCAGCAGAACACCCCAAGGTGTGCAGTGCTCCATCCTGCTGAAGGGGAAACTGCTCCACCTCACACCTGGTGCCACAGAGCTCTGCGATTCCACCTCAAAGCCAACACTGAGGTCCACCTGCCTGCCCCATGTGCGGCTGCAGGGCTCAGGAGAGCACAGGGACTGCGTGTGCGAAGAGCCAACGCTGTGCTCACTGCTCTCATGGATCAGGGAAGTGCCAGCAGTGGGGTGCTGATATCTGAGAGGAAGGACACGCACTACATCCACACAGCTCTGCCCCCTACCTTCCTTGCTGATTGCACATGACACCTGCATGCACTTCTGGCACAAGAGAGCACCGCCGCTCACTCACTGTGAGCACCAGGAAAAGCTGCCTGCCACGCACTTCTGGCAGGGATCGGATGCTGCCTGAAATGCTGCGTCAGAGCAGCAGCACTCAGCAGGGACACAACACAGAGCTGTGGGCTCTCAGGCTCCACCAGCTGCCCGCAGCCCTGCGTGTGCTGGGAATCGCTGTGCGCTCAGATCTCAGGTCTTTAATTGACAGATTTGTGGCAGTAGAAGCAGGAAATAAAGGTGGCTTTCCAAACCAAGGAGCAGATCTGGCTGTCTCCTGGTAACTGGCTCCAGACAAGGCCCTCGTGCTGCCTAACACAGAGATGGGGGCATCTCCAACAATCCCACCCTTCAGCTTTTTGGAAACTTGGTGTGCTGCCACAGCAAGCAAACCATGCAGGAATCACAGTGATAACTGTAATGGCTGTGCTGTGAACTAACCCCACAGCACAACAGGAAGCAGGGAAGCCTGTCTGCATCCAGCACCAGCAGTGTCTGAAAACCAAGGACACCTCCTTTAGCTGAAGGACCTTTGAGACTTGGAAAGAAGTCACCGCAGCCCTACATGCTGCCTTGCCAAAGCTGCAGGGTGGCAGATACTCCCCAGGCCCCCAGAGCCCAGCTGTGCCACCAGAAGTTCCCACTTCCAGCTTCCACAAGCTGAGGGACAGCACACGATGTCTCTCCACAGCTGGGGTCTGCAGGGAAGATCTCTGCTTTTGGATAACAGCTCCTGATCTCTCAGATTCTGGGCTGCTGAACCTGAAGAGCTCAACCACTACAGCCAGGGAGGTACAAGCACGCTGCTGTGACGCAGATGGGAAAGCAGCCTTGGCTGCCATCACCCCTGCAAGGACCCTAAGGCCTCTGCCCTGAACTGCTGTCCTGTGCTGCTCCTTACAAACCTGCTCAGCACCGTGCTGCTGTGAGGAAGGCTGCAAAGCACACTGACACAGAACAGCTCCCTTTGGGATGATAACACTCACTGAACTCGTTCTCCTGTTCCAACAGATTCGTGCCAACAGTGGCAACCTCACCTGTGTCAGCAGCATGAAGGCGTTGTCTGCTCGGAGGTTCTTCTTCAGGAACTCCACACAGTGAGCTTCCAGGGCTGGCACTGCATACTTTTTAGCTGTGTAAAGGGTCGTCATAACAGTCTCTGGTCCGATCTGAACTTCATCTGAATAAAGAAACCTGGAAGCAGGCAGACAAGCATCACTCATCGAGGTAACAGAGCAGCCCTGCAATTCATTCAAGCCATTCTGTGTCTCTGCCTACCATCCTGGAGCTCCCCTTTCGTTGATGGATGTGGGGAAGGACAGGATGCAGAAGCAGAGGGAAGATGGAGAGGGTGACCCCAGACAAGGAAAATGGTCATTGGGGTTGAATTGATCACTGATCACTGATTTGACTGATAATTGATGGGGTTGAACTGATCAGTCCTGGCAGGGAACAGCCCGATTTTGCCTCTCTTTTGATATTCTAGCCTTACCAAGCCTAAAAGGCAGATGGTAACTCTGTGCTCCAGAGACACAACGTGCTGCTGTGGAGCCATGTGCCAGCTGAGGGGATTCCCCACGTGTCTGAGCTGATGTGAGCCCAAGGCAGGGGGCTGCAGGGCTGTGATTTCTGGCCTTTCATTCTATGGAGATCGATTCTCAAACCTTCTAGGACAGCACAGTCCCGACCAAAGCACTTTTTGTGTGTGCCAAAGCTAGATATAGGTACTGTTCCTAATGGGGAGCAAGCGGGGAATGTGTCAGGAGCATCAGATTGAAAGCCCAGAACTCGGTGACAGAAACCCTGCAGAGATGAGGCAGTGACATCCCAGCACGCATCCAGGGCTGCTGCACTGCACACAGCACCAGCTGAGCTCAAAGCCACTGCGAATGGGATGTCACAGCTCCTTCCTCCTCCTCCTCCTCCTCCTCCCAGCACACAGACCAACAACACATGCTGGGAAGGTGAAAGAGCAGGAAGGCGTGCTTATTTAATGGCTGCTACACCTCCAGAAGAAGCCAGGCAGATATTTCTGGGCATCAGCTAGACCAGATGTCACCCAGAAAAAGAGGGATTTAGCAGCAGCGTTTAAAGCCCTCAGATGGATTGGCAGAGAGGTTTATTTGGGAACGTACGACCTCCACTTCACAGAATGGTTCACTGCTTTCATTGGAAGCACTCCTCTCTACAGTCCATCGGCTCATCCCGGTGC
>NW_024962336.1:412685-419368 GCF_019238085.1 Lagopus leucura | reverse complement strand
GGATGGGATCCAGGTAAGTGAAATAATTTATATATAATTATAAGACATTTTCATACAAAACCCCAGACTCAGCCCCCAACTTGTGAGGGCAAAGTAGGGCAGGCTGAAAAATTACAAAGCACGCACTGGAGAAGGGTGGTGAAACCCATCTCCCCTGTCCCGCTGTACACGAGCTGCCTAGCAGAGCCAGGCCACCACCCTCAGCACTGACCCTAGCGATCAGGGCGCTGCACGCAGAAAACTTTGGCTTGGTGGTCGCCGGAGGTCGTCACCACAATGGAGGCATCCCTGGAGAGGGGAGAGAAGGCTCAGCAGTGGGGCTGGGGGCTTTGGACAGCCGCAGCTGTGACCACCTCTCTATTCCCTGAGACCCTTCAATCTTACCATCCACGCTTCCAGATGATGCACCCCAAGGCTCAGGGGTTCCCTCACCCCAGCAGCCTCAGGGAAGGACTGGGCTGGGAGGGGTCCCTACTCACTTGTTGACAGTGAAGTCGAGGATTTCAGCAGAGTGCCCTCGGTACTCGCTGATCATCTTCCCTGAGCGGGCATCCCAGAGCCGCACAGCCCCATCCAGGCTGCAGGTGTACACCACAGCAGAGTTCTCCTCCCACAGCAACTGCACAATTCCTGACTGGAGTACAGGGGGGAAAGCAGAGTGAGTACAAGGAATAACAGTAAGTTGCAGCACATTATGAGCCTCCACTCTCCCCTTCGCCCCCAATGCTCTCCACCATTCCCATAGCAAAGGGACAGCCCTCGTGACCAAGATGTGGCAAATCCTCTGTGTGGGACCAGAGCTACCAGAGGGGAAGCCCACAACAGAGAGAAGCACGAATTGGGAACTAACCCCAGGAAAGCCCCCCAGGCTCTAAGAGAGGCAACGCTGGGCTTCCAGAGGTGTCAGCTGGACCCAGAGATGCCCTCAGGCTTAAAGAATAGGTGCAGGGCAGTACCTCGTGTTGGCATTTATGCCTCAAGCTCTGTGTGGAGAGATCGTAGATAGCCAGTGTACCATCCAAGTAGCCCACTGCAGCCAGCGGCATCCTGCAGAGAGAGGAACAAATTTTATGAGGACCTGGAGCAAGGAGGGAATTAAGTGTGTGAAGGATCAGGATTGAAGAAGCACTGAAATGAAGAGGGACAACCCAATGGTCAGAGCTGGAACTGGAGAACACCCCATAAAGAAAATACCAAGACATCAGGAGCCAGCAAGCAGCGCAAAGTTCCCAAGGGAGAAAACATACTGGGAAGAAAGGTCCCCCATAGCTATGTCTGCAGAACACCCTGTCCCAATGCCCCACTCACACATTACAGAAGCCCAGCGATTCCACTGAATTGGACTCTGCCTCCTCGCCTTCACTTGCAGTGGCCTTGGGAGCCACGCTCTCCATCTTGAACACGCACACCACCTGGGGGAGGAACGCCATGAGTCCTTACGCCCCAATCCTCTCAGTTGCAGAGAAATGGTGGTAGTGATGGCCAAGCACGCCTCCTGCTGGCCCCGGGTGGCCATCACAGGCTGCTTTTGGCTGGCAAAGCCCAGCACCATCCCGCCCTGTATAGGTCATTCATGTCCACTACTGCGCCCCACAGGTGGGCACGGACTCACCTTGCCCGTGGCAGAATTGACCAGCTTGGCGTGGCAGTCCACTGAGCCTGTCAGGATCAAACTGCCATCCTGGTTACTGGCCACACATGTTAAGGGGTCCTGGTGGCCATCCTGGCCTGTGGAGATAAGTAGGAAGCATGAGCTACACCCATCTTTACCAAACTCCACACACCTCGAAGCCCAGCACATCTTCCTCTGCAGTCTCTGCATTGCACCCATCCCATGATGGCAGCCCCATGGCAAGGGACAGCTGCCATGAGGACAGCCCACCCAGCACCAGACAGCCTCCAGTGTCTCTGTGTGTGCTGCCTCTTCACAAAGACACAGCTCAAAGTTCACTGCATGGGGGATGCACCCCAGGTGAAAAACCCCTTTCCCACCTTTCAGGACGTGCAGTGAGGTTCCCTGCTTCAGATCCCAGATGCGCATGGTCCCATCCTCGTATCCCACTACAGCTCGTTTCCCTGGGTAAGACAGAAATAAGAGATAGAGGCAGAGCTTCCCACACCCTTTGCCTCTTCCCTGGCACAGGAGCACCCTGTGTCTCACCGTCAGGCAAGATCTTGCCACACGTGGCAGGGCATGCAGGGCCCTGGAAGGTTTTACAGTCTCCACTGGGGATCTTCCACATCCAGGAATTGCCATCAGCTGTGCCTGCCAGAAGGACATGGGCCTGAGGGTGCCACTCCATCCACTGTGCAAAGAAGGGGACAGGCACTGTCACAGGGTTGTGTCCTCTCAGAAGGGAGAAGAACCAGAGCTGGGTCCCACTACCAGCCCCCATGTTTCCGCCAGGAGCAGGGCTTCAGCCACTCACCTCCAGGTCCCCCACTTCAAAGGACCACACTTCTTCCTTGGTGTCCACCCGCCACACTTTGATAAGGCCAGACATGTCACCCGTGGCCACAAACACAGAGTCATGACTGAAGCCAGCACAGGTGACTGAGTCCTTGTGTCCTAGAGATGGCAACGAGCAGAGACCATTCTGTTAACAAATGCCTACGGAAAACAATCAAGAGCCCAGCTCCACAGGAGCATCAGCTGGGGAGGAGCAAATGCAGACAGGAAGGGCTGCAGGACCCATTTGAGCAGGGATACCTGACCCGAGTCTCTCACCTGTGCACTCAAACAGGAGCTCTCCATCACTCAGGCGCCACACGAAAGCTTTATCATCTTCCCCACCCGTCACCGCCAGTGTGTTGGTCTTTGGGTCGAGGCTCACACAGAACACTGAGGCTGCAGAGCGGGGAGATGCTTACTCCTCAGTGAATGTTGCCCAGATGCAAACCCCCACAGCACAATGGCTATCAGAGACCCCTAGAACCCACTTGGTAGAACCAGGAGAAGGACACAGCACAGCTTCCCCCCAGGGAAACCCCATGGCTTACCTGAGTGCATCGAGAACGTGACCTCACTGTCATCCTGTGCTTCCATGCCGTCCTCCAACCCCTCATCATCCTCCGTCTCCCAGGCCTCACCGTCGGGCTCTTCTGCTCCCTCGTCCTCAAAGTCCACGTCCTCCATCTCTGCGGCCAGGTCATCTGCAGGGAGCGAATGTCAACCCCCGCCCACCTCAGCCCCCGCGGGCCCAGGGGCGGCCCAGCGCGAAGGGGTCCCGGCCCCGCGGGCGGAGGAGGCCCCAGCGGGGAGGGCTGAGGGTCCCTGGGTACCGGGGAGGCCCTGGGGTGGGGACGCGACGCGAGGCCTGCCCGCAGGAACCGGGCCTTGGGGCGGGGCGGCCCGGTGCCCCGGGAGGAGGCGGGACCCGTCTCACCCGGCCCGGGCGGGCCCAGCTCCACCACCTCGATGATCTCCTCGTCGCCATGGAAGTCCAATGCGCCAGGCCCTTCCGCGGGCTCCATGCCGACCCGCCCGCGCACCCCACCCCGCCGCCACAGCTACTACTTCCGCCGTTCAGCCCCGCCTCGGCCAATCCCCGCCCACCGCTCTCCGCTTCTAGCCAATCCGAGCCCGCGTCTTCACCTTCGCCCCCGCCCCTTCCTCCAGCACGACAAGAGGTTTCCGGCCCCGCGCGGCGCACTCTGGGAAATGCAGTTTTTTATTCCTCCCCTGCAGCGCCATCCGCCGGCCGCTCCAGCACGGCGGACCGCACCTCCCGGCATGCAGCGGGGCCGCGGGAGTCCGGCACGGTCTAGCATGGCGGCTGCCCTCGGCGGACTGCGCGGTAAAGACGGGCAGCGGGCGGGCGGCGGGCTGGGTGTACCACGCCGCGACTCTCCGCGGCTTACAGCGTCCAGGGCAGCCCCCGGTGCCGCAGGGTCTCAGCCACACCCGGCGCACGAGAGTAGCAGCAGAACCCACGCCCTTCCTTGGCTAAGCCACGCCCCCTTCTGCTTGCCCCGCCCATCTTTTGGTCACGCCCGCCCAGCCGGGGCAGGGGTGCGGGTCGGGCAGGGGTCGGGGCAGCAGGGGCGACGTGTTTCCTCCCCGTGCCACACCTTCCTGAGCCCTCTCTCCTTACAGGGCTCCTGGCAGTGGCCGGGCGGGGGGCTCAGGGACGACAGAGCTGCCACCGGCCTGCGGGGCCACCCGCGCCACCGAGGTCACCAGAGCCAGCGGGGCAGCTCCCCGAGGGGGTGGAGTACATCCCCACGCGGAAGAAGGGCAAGAACCCCATGAAGCCGGTGGGGGTGGCCTGGTGAGTGCGGAGGCACGTGGTTGGGTGTGAGAGGCTCAGCACCAGGGGGCACGTGGTGACACGGCTCTGTCCCCTACTTGTCCCCAGGGCCATCGGTTTGCCCTGCGGCATCATCCTCTTCCTCCTGGTGAAGAGAGAGGTGGACAAGAACCGCCTGGAGCAGCTCCATATCCGCCGCAAGATGCTGGGAGCCAATGTGGGCGACTACGAGACGGAGCGGTACCGCCGGGGTGCATAGCTGGGACCCAACCAGCACCACAGGACTGACCCAGGGACACCTCCACCCACACCCAGTACAGGGCCCTGCCTGAATCAAACTGGGGCCATCTGGAAAATTAAAGTGTTTTATTGAGCATGTGTAACAATTGAGCGTGGCCCAAGGCCAGGCCTGCAGAGAGACCAATGGGGCCTGAGGCCTACCAGGCCCCGCTGTGCCCAGGGCAAAGGCGAACATTGCATTTAAGGCACTGAATGGAGCCCGGGCCCCAGGCAGAGCCCAGCACTGTCCCATTGGCTGCTGGCAATCCCCCTGGGCCAGAGAGCCTCAGGGCCCAAGTGTGGGACACAGGGAACCCTTCTCCTCCAGCAGGCCACAATCAAGGGGTGCTGAAGCACCGAGGACACCAGGCAGAACTGTACACAGGTACCAGCTTCAAAGCCTATTTACAAGCGAGCAGAGCACCCCCCCATGCTGGGAGCACCTCTGGCCGTCCCACCCATGGGGACAGCCCCAGTGTCATCCCTGGTCCTGGTGCCTTGGAGCTCTGGGGCAGTGAGTGGCCTCATGGGGACAACTGGATGGCAGAGGGGCTGCAGCCGTGGTAGCCAGCAGTATCCCAACTGGGGATACCAGGAGCCTGGCTGGTGACTGGGAGGCTGGGAGAGGAGTAGCTTGGCCAATGGAAGAAAGAGAAAGAAGCATTTTGAGGAGGGGGTAAGGGGTCCCAAGCAGGGGCTCAATCTCGGCCCACAATCTGCAGGAGGAAAGTGAAGATGTAGACAATGTCAGTGTAGATGGTGAGGGCTCCATAGATGTACTCCTCAGGGCTCAGCGTGTTCTTCCTGTTGCCCAGCACCAGCTGCGTGTCATAGGCCAGGAACTGGGGGCAGAGACATGGGGGGGTCAGGTGGAGGAGCCCTGCATCCCCCCAGGGGCTCCCCAGCATGGGGCAAGGAAGGGGAGCACCAACTCACCAGGGTGAAAGCAATAGCCCCGATGGCTGCATACAGCATGTGGAGCCAGGGCACCTGCATGGGGAGGGAACATGGGGACATGAGCCATTCCACCCTCTGTCTTCAGAGGAAGGCAGCCCCCAGCAGCCCCCTACTCACATATTTGAAGGAGAGAACGATGACTGTGACGATCCCTGTCACCATGACCACGATGCCCAACACACAGAAGAGCCCCGGACACGACGTAAAGTCAACCTGGGGGAGGGGGGGTAGGAAGTGTCACAGGAGGGCACTCCCATGTCCCCATCCCCACCCCAGGGCACACCCCCTCCTCACCTTGGTCTGGAAGCAGAAAATAGTGACAATGATGGCCACAATGGCGGTGATGAGCATGGCGATGAGGACAGCATTTGTCCGGTACGTGCTGAGGGCAGAGTAGACAGCAATGTCACCACAGGCATGGCAAGGGACAGGGACTCCAACCCTCCCAGAGCCCTACTGGGTACCTGGCAATCGTCCCTGTCATGAAGCCCATGGCCAAGGTCTGCAGGACAGAAGGCCTGAGTCAGTGATGGCAAAGCAGGGGCAGATTGATTGCCAGCCCCACAAGCCTCTTCAGCAGAGACCGTCCCTTCTGTGGGACATGTCTGTGCTGTCACCCCCCAGTCCCGAACCCATGGCCCCCTACTCACAAAGATGCTCAGCAGAATGATGTTCCACGGGAAGCGTCTCCTGGGGATGAGAGAGTTGAAGAGCAGTGAGATGGTATTAGTGTCCATGTCCTCATGTTGCCAAGCCCTGTCTCACCTTCCACAGGGACTACCCCAGGTGGGGTCCCTGGATTTGGGTGGCACTGTACCTGTGCAGTGTCCCCATCCCTCAAAGCCCAGGGGACCCCCAGATAGCCGTGTCCCCTCCATTGTCCCTAGCACTCACCGGGGGCCCTGGCAGCATACCAGCACCAGGTAGGTCACCAGGAAGACAGCACTGCAGAGAGACAGAAAGCTCAGCCCAAGGGACCCGGTTGTATTGGGAGGACTGACATTCACCCAGAGGGTGACAGGGACCCCCCGTACTCACTATGAGGAGTAGTAGATGGCAGCATTCCTCTGAACAAAGGAGCGGACAGGTGAGCTGTGGGGTGGCAGGGATAGACATGAGGTTGGCACGCACTCCCTCAGTGTTTCCCCACGCCCAGCACCAAAATGCTCCCCCCTGACCCTGGGGTGAGCCCCCCCC